>NC_135489.1:69163434-69327350 GCF_052094955.1 Ictidomys tridecemlineatus | reverse complement strand
ATCAGGCCCAGGGGAAGCAGGGCCAAGGGGAGGAGGGCCAGGGGAAGCAGGGCCCAGGGAAGCAGAACCAGGTGGAGCAGGGTACAGGGGGAGCAGGGCCCAGGGGGAGTGGGGCCCAGGGGGGACCAGGGCCCAGGAGGAGCAGAAGTAGGGGAAGCAGGGCCTAGGGGAGCAAGAATGGGGGGACTAGGGCCCAGTGGAGCAGGGCCATGAGGAGCAGGGCCCGGGGGGGAGCAAGACCAGTTGGAGCAGTGCCCAGGGAAAGGAAGACCATGGGGAGCAGGACAGAGGATATAAGGGCTAGGGGGAGCATACGCTGCAGGTGTTAGGCCAGGGGGAGCAGGACCAGGGAAGCAAGGTGTATGGAGAGAAGGACCAGGGGGAGCAGGGCCCGGGGGGAGTGAGGCACAGGAATCCAGGGCAATGGGGGAGTAGAACCAGGAGTAGCAGTGTCCAGGGAGTAGGGTCATGGGGAGCAGGGCCAGAGGGAACAGGGCCCAGAGAAGCAGGACCAAGGAGAGTAGAGCCAAGGGGGAGCATGACTCAGAGGGAGAGGAGCCCAGGGGGGAGCATGGCCCAGGAGAGCAGGACCAGGAGTAGCAGGGCCCAGGAGAAGCAGGGATCAGGGCAAGCAGGGCCCAAGATAGCATGGCCCATGTGGAGCAAGAGCATGGGGAGAAGGGCCCAGGGGGAGCAAGGCCCTGAGTGAGCAAGGCACAGGGGAACAGGGCCCAGGTGAGCAGGGCCAGGGGGAGGAGGGCCCATGGGGAGTAGTGCCATGGGGAGTAGGGCCCAGGAAAGCAGGACCAGAGGGAGCAAGGACCAGAGAGCAGGGCCCAGGGGGGAAAACGGCCAGGGGGAGCAGGGCTAGAGGAAGCGGGGCCAAGAGGGAGCAGGTCCTAGGGGGACCTGGGGCCAGAAAGAGCAGAAGCAGAGAGAGAAGGGCCCAGGGAACAGGACTGGGGATAGTAGGACCCACAGAAACAGGGCCAGGGAGAGCAGGGCCCAGGGAGAGGAGAACCAGGGGGAGCAAGACTCAGCAAAGCAGGGCTAGGGGGAGCAGAGGCCACAGAGAGTAGAACCAGGGCAAGCAGGGCAGGGGAGCAGGGAACATGGGGAGCAGGACCAGGGAGAGTAGGGCTCAGAGGAACAGGCCCAAGGGGAGTGGGGACAAGGGAGTAGGGAATATGGGAAGCAGATCCAGGGGCAGCAGGCCCAGGGGGAGTATGGCCCAGGGGAAGCATGGCCAAGGGTAGCAGGGCCCAGAGGAACAGGGCCAGGGAGAGCAAGTCATGGGAGCAGGGCAGGGGGAGCAGGGCCCAAGGAAGCAGGAACATGGGAAGCAGGAATCAGTGGTAGCAAAGCCCAGGGGGAGCGGGACACAGGAAAACTGATGCCCAGGCAGAGAAGAACCAGGGAGAGCAGGGCCCAGAGGAGCAGGGCCTGGGGGAGAAAGTCAGGGGAGCAAGTCAGGGGAGCAGGGCATGGGGAGCAGGGCCCATGGAAGCAGGAACATGGGAAGCAGGACTCAGGGGTAGCAAGGCCAAGGGGAAGCAGGACACAGGAAAACCGATGCCCAGGCAGAGAAGAACCAGAAAGATTAGGGCACAGGGGAGCAGGACCAGGGGGAAGCAGGGCCCTGGGGAGCAGGGCCAGGAAATGCAGGGCCCGGGGAAGCAAGACCAGAGGGAGCAGGGCCAAGAGGAGCAGAACCAGGAGGAAAAAGGTAGTGGGAGCTGGGCCAGAGGGAAGCAAGACCAGGGGGAGCAGAGCCAAGGGGGAGCAGGTTTTATGGGGAATGGAGCCCAAGTGGGGAGCAAGGCCCAGAAGAGCAGGGCCAAGTGGAGCAGGGCCCAGGAGGGAATAGGACCAGAGGGAGAACAGCCCAGGGGAGCAGGGCCAGGCGGAGCAGGACACAGGGGGAGCAAGGCCTAGGGGAGCAGGGACAGGGGGAGAAGAGTAGGGTGCAGGGAGCAGGGCCAGGGACAGCAGGTCCCAGGGGAGCATATACCAGGGAAGCAGGGACAGGGAGAGAAGGGGCCAGGAGAAGCAGGGAACAGAGAGCAGGGAGGCCTACGGGGAACAGAGCCAGGGGATTATGTCAGGGGGAGCAGGGCCCGTGGGGAGCAGGGCCACGGTTATCAGGACCAAGTGGAGCAGAGCCCAAGGAGAACAGGACCAGGGAATTAGGGCCAGGGGGAGCAGGGCCCATGGGGAGCTGTGTGAGGGGTAACAGGGCCTGGAAAGTAGGACCAGAGAAGCAGGGCTCAGGGGAGTAGGGCCTAGGGGTGTAGGGCCAGGGGAAACTTGGACAGGGGGAGCAGGGCCAGAAGGAACTGGGCCAAGGGACGCAGCACCAGGGGGAGCAGGGACAAAGGGTGCAGGGCCCAGAGAGAGCTGGGCCCAAGGGGGAGCAGGACCCAAGGGAGTATGGCCGGGAAGAGGAGGGCCCAGGGGGAGCAGGACCACAGGGAGCACAGCCCAGGGGAGCACAGTCAGGGGAGAACAGTCCCCAGGGGAGTGGGGTGCAGGGGGAGGAGATCCAGTTACAGCAGGGCCCAGGAAAGCAGGCCTAGAGGGAGCAGAGCCCACAGGGAGTTGGGCCAGGGGGAGCAGGGCCAGGGGAGCAGGGCCCATGGGGAGCAGGACAAGGAGGAGCAGGGCCTACTAGGAGCAGGGCCCGGGTGAGCAGAACGAGAGGGAGCAGGACCAGACAACAGGGTGAAGGAGGAGCAGGGCCCAGGGAATCAGGGTCAGGAGGAGCAGGGCTCCGGGGGAGCAGGAACAGAGTGAGCAGGGCCCAGGGAAGTAAGTTCCAGGGAAGAAGGGCCAGGGGAAACAGGGCCATGGGGAGCATGGCCAGAGGGAGTGGGGCCCAGACAAGCAGGACCAGGGGGAACAGGGCAAAGGAGGAACAGAACTCAGGGGAAGAGGAGCCCAGGGGGGAGCAGGGCCCAGGAGGACAGGGCAATGAGGAGCATGGACTGGGGGGGGGGGGAAGGACCAGAGGGAAAATAGTCCAGGGGAACCGGGCCAGGGGGAGAAGGACACATCGGGATTAGGGACCAGGGGAGCAGGGCCAGGGGAATTAGGGACCAGGGGAGCAGGGCCAGCGGAAGCAGGGCCCAGGAGAGGAGGGCCCATGGGAGCAGGACTCGGGGGAGTAGTGCCTAGGGGAGAAGGGCCAGGAGGATCAGGGCCCAGGAGGAGCCAGACCAGGTGGAGCATGGCCCAAGAAGAGGAGGCCTATGGGGAACAGGACCCAGGAGATCCAGGCTAGGAGGAGAAGAGCTCACAGGAAATAGGGCCGGGGGAACAATGTCAGGGGAGCATGGTCCATGGGGAGAAGGACCATGGCGAACAGGGCCGAAAGGAAGCAGGGCCCAGGGGAGCAGGGCACAGGGAAACCAGTGCAGGAGAAGTAGAACCATGGGGAGGAGGGCCCAGGGAGCATGGCTGGGGGGAGCTGGGCCCAGGGGAGCATGGTCAGGAGAATAAGGGCCCAGAAATGCAGGACAAGGGGGAGCATGGCTCAGGGGCAGCAAGGCACAGGGAAACCAGGGCTCATAGGGAGCAGAACCCGGGGGGGGGGGGGTAGGGATCAGGGTGCATGGCCAAGAGGGATCAGGGCCAGGGGAGCAAGGCCAGGAGGAGCAGGGCCGAGGAATGCAGGACCAGTGGTAGCAGAGCCCAGTGGAAGCGGGGCCCAGGGGAGCTTGACACAGGGAAACCAGGTCCCAGGGGGAACAGAGCCCAGGGTAGCAGGGATCAGGGAGCAAGCCAAGGGGGAGCAGGGCCAGGAGAGCAGGGCCAGGAGGAGCAGGAAAACAGGAAAACAGGACCATGGGGAGCAGGACACATGGGTGCAGGGCTCAGGGGAGTAGGTAAGGGGGAACAGTACACAGTGGGAGCAGGGCCCAGGGTAGTAGGACCAGGGAGAGAAGATACCAGAGGAGCAAGGCCCATGGAAGCAGAGCCAGGGGAGCAGATCGAGAGAGAAAAGGGCCAGAGGGAGCAGGGCCAGGGGGAGAAGGGCCCAGGGTGAGCAGTACCAGGGGGAGCAGGGCCCAGGGAAGCAGGCCCAGGAGAAGCAGGGAAAGGGGGAGCAGGGCCTATGGGTCAGGACTCAGGGGATGAGGACCAAGGGGAGTAGGGCCATGGTTATCAGGACCAGGTGGAGCAGGTCCCATGGAGAGCAGGAAAGGGGATTAGAGCCAGCGGGAGGAGGTCACAAGGAAAGGTATTAGAGCCACAGGGAGCAGAGCCCATGGGGAGCAGTGCCATGGGGAGCAGGGACCAAGAAAGCAAGACCAGAGGGAGCACAGCCTAGAGAAACAGGACCCAGGGGAGTAGGGCCACAGGGGAGCAGGTTCCATGGAGCTGGGACAGGAGGGATTAGGGCCCAGGGGACAGGACTAGGGGGAGTTGGGCCCAGGGAAACAGGGACAGGGGAGCAGGGCTGGGGAGGAGAAGGAACAGGTGGAGCAGGGCCCAGTGAAAGGTAAACCAAGGGGGAACAGGGCCCAGGATAGGTGGGCTGGGGTAGCAGGGCTGACAGGGAGCAGGGCCAAATAAAGCAGGTCCCAGAGGAGCAGTGTCCAGGGAATCAGAGCCAGGGGGAGCAGAGTCATGGAGGAAAGGGCCAGTGGGAGCAGACCAGGGGACAATGGCCCAGTGAGAGCAGCACCAAGGGGAGATGGTCCCAAGGAGCAGGCCCATAGATTCAGGGAAAGGGGGAGCAGGGACAGGGGTATCAGGGAAAGGAGAAACAGGAAACATGGGGAGAAGGGCCCACGGGAGCAGGGCCCATGGGGAGCAAGACCAGCGGGAACAGGGCCCAGGGGGATAAGGGCCTAGGGGGATCAGGGCGCAAAAGAGCAGAAGCGATGGGGAGAAGGGCCCAGCAGAACAGGCCCAGGGGAAGCAGCGATCAGTAGACAAGGGCCCAGGGGAGCAAGGCCCAGGAACAAATAGCCAGAAAATTAGGGCCAGGAAGAGCAGGGCCCACAGGGAGCAGGGCCAGAGGGAGCAGGGCCCAGGAAAGAAAGACCAGAGGAATCATGGCCCAGGGGAGCAGAGCCAGGGGGAACAGGATCAAGGGGGAACAGCACCGAGAGGGAGTGAAGCATAGACGGGAGCAGGGCCCAGAGGAGCAGGGCACAGGGGGGAGCAGGATAAGAGGGAACATGGCCCAGAGGTGTAGGGCCGGGGGTGGGGGGCGGTGGGGAGCACAGCACAGGGCATTAAGAACCAGGGACCAGGGCCAGGGGTAACAGGGCCCAGTGAACAGGGCCCATGAGAAGCAAGACCAGGGGAGCAGGGCCCAAGGGAAGAAGGGTCCATGGAGAGTAGGGCACATGGAAGCAGGGCCCTGGAGGACCATGGCCCAGGTGAGCAGGGCCAGAAAAAGCAGGACCCAGAATAGCAGGGACAGGGCGAGCAGGGCCAGGGGATTAGGGCCAGGAAGAGCAGGGCCCATGGGGAGAAGGGCCAGGAGAAGGAGGACACAGGGGTTGCTGGGCACAGGGGTGTACGGCCAGGGGGACAAATACTCAGGGTGAGCAGGGCCCAGGGTAGCAGGGACAGGGCGAGGAGGTCCTAGAGGAGCAGGGTCCAGGGGAGCAGAACCAGAGAAAGTAGAGCCATGGATACAAGAGCCAGGGGGAGCAGGGTCAGAGGAGAAGGGCCCAGGGAGAGCAGTACCAAGGGGAGCAGGGCCTGGGGAAGCAGGCCCAGGAGAAGCAGGGAAAGGGGGAGCAGGGCCAGGGGGAACAGGGCCCAGAAGAAGTAGAGTAAGGGGTTAAGGGACTGGGGGAGCAGGGCCCAGGGGGAGAAGGGATCAGGGGGAGCAGGGCTCAGAAGAGCAGGGCTCAGCAGGAGCAGGGCCCAGCAGAGCAGGCCCAGGAGAAGCAGGCCCAGGAGAGCAGGGCCCAAGGGAGAAGGGCCTGAGGGAGCAAGTCCCAGGAAAGCAGGACCAGAAGGAGCAGTGCCTAGGTGAGCAGGGCCCAGGGGAGCAGGGCTAGGGGGAACACAGCCAGAGGGAGCAGGGCCAAATGGAGCAGGGTCCAGTGAAGCAGGACCAGAAGGAGCAGGGTCAAATGGGAGCAGGGCACAGATGGGGCAGAGCCTAGGGGGAAGCAGGGCCAAGGGGAGCAGAGCCAGGAGAATCAGGGCCTAGGGGGAGCAGGACCAGAGGGAGAATGGCGTAGGGGAGCTGGGCCAGGGTATAGCATGGCCCAGGGGAGCAGGGCCCAGGGGAGCAGGGCCAAGGGGAGCCAGACACAGGAGTAGCAGGCCCCATGGAGTAGGGTCAGGGAGAGAAGGTGCCAGGGGAGCAGGGCGCAGGGGAGGAGAGCTAGAGGGAACAGTGCCTAGGAAAGCAGAACGAGAGGGAGCAGGGGCCAGTGAAGCAGGGCCCCATGGGTAGTAATGCCAGGGGGAGCAGCACCCAGGGAAGCAGGACCAGAGAAAGCAGGCCGCAAGAAGGAACAGGGCCCAGGGGAGCAGGGCCAGGGTGAACCAGGGCCAGGGGAACAGGGCCAGAGGAGCAGGGGGCTATGAAGCAGGACCAGAGGGTACAGGACCCAGGGTGTGCAGGTCCCAGGGGGAGTGGAGCACAAGGAGGAGCAGAGCCCAGGGGAGCAGGGCCAGAGGGGAGCAGGGCCCAGTGAAGCAGGCATACAGGGAGTAGGACCTAGGGGAGCAGGGCCAGAGGGAGTGGGGTCTGGTGAAGCAGGACCAGGGGGAGCAGAACCAGAGAGAGTATGGCCCAGGGGAGTAGAGCACATGGGAGCAGGGCTATGGGGAGCAGGACACAGGGGTTTCAGGGCCCAGGGCAGCAGGACACAGTGGTTGCAGGGCCCAGGGGAGCAGGGCTAGGGGAGGCAGGTCCCAGAGAAGCAGAGTTATGGGAAGCACTGCCCAGGAAAGCAGGACCAGAGAGAGAAGGGCCATAAAATCTGGGCCCATAGGGAGGCAGGTCCATGGGTAGCAGGAAAAGGTGGATCAGGGCCCAAGGATAGCAGGACCAGGGGATTAGAGCCAGGGGAACAGAGCCTATGGGGAGCTATGCCATGGGGAGAAGTGTCCAGGAAAGCAGAACCAGAGGGAGCACAGCCCTGGGAAGAACATGGCCAGGGGGAGCAGATCCAGAGGGTGCGGGGACTGGGGAAGCAAAACCAGGGAGAGCAGAGCCAAGGGGGAGCAGGGCCCATGGAGAGCTTAGCACAGGGTGGAGCAGGGCTCACGGGAACAAGGCCAGGAGGAGCATGGCCCAGGTGAGCAGGGCCGGGGGAGCAGTGCTCAGGAAAGCAGGACCATGGGGTCAGGACCAGGTATAGTAGGTCGCAAGGAGAGCAGGACCAGGGGATTAGGGCCAGGGGATTAGGGCCCAGGAAGCAGGACCAGACGGAGCATGGCCTAAGGGAGCAGGACCCAGGGGTGCAGGGCCAGGGGAAGCAAGACACAGGGGAAAAAGGGCCCAAGGGGAGCAGGGTCATAGAAAGCAGGTCCCAGGAAAGCAGGTCCCAGGGGAGCAGAGCAAGGGGGGAGCAGTGCCAGGAAAGCAGGACAAGAGGGAGAATGGCTCACGGGAACTGGGCCCAGGAGAGCAGGGCCAGGGGAATCATGGCCAGGGGGAGCAGGGTCAGAGGGAACAGGGCCACAGTGAGCAAGGTCTGTGGAAGCAGGACCAGGGGGACAAAGCAATGGGGAGCAGGTTCCAGGGAGAGCTGAGCCCAGGGAGGAGCAGGGCCCAGGGAATAGCACCAGGAGGAGCAGGGCCCAAGGGACGCAAGACCAGAGGGAATAAGGCCCATGGGAGCATGGCGGGGGGGAGTAGGGCCCAAGGGGAGTGGGGTCTATGGAAGCAGGGCCCAGGAGGAGCAGAACCAGGGGTAGAGGGGCAGGGGAGCAGGACTGGAGGGAGTAGGGTCCAGGGGAGCAAGGGCGGGGTGAGTGGGGCCAGGGGGACCATGGCCATTGGGAGCATGGCTCAGGGGAGCAGGGGTTGTGGGAGCAGGGTCCAGGGAAGCAGGACTCATGGGATCAGGACCAAGGGGAACAGGGCCAAGGGGGAGCAAAGCCCAGGGAGAGCAGAGTCCACGGAGAGCAGAGCCCAGAGTGAAGCAGGGCCCGTGGAAGAATGGCAAGGAAGAGCAGGGCCCAGAGGTAGCAGGATCAGAGAGAGCATGGCCAAGGGGAGTAGGGCCAGGGGTAGCAGGACACAGGGAAAGCAGGGCAAGGGGTCGCAGGGCACCAGTGGTGCAGGTTTTAGAGGAGCAGGGCCCAGGGGAGCAGAGCCAGTGGGAGCTGGGCCCGGGAGAAAAGGTCTAGGGGGGCAGCAGTGCTAGGAGGAGAAGGGCTGAAGGAGAGCGGAACCAGGGGGTGCAATGCCCTGGGGGAGATGGCCCAGGGGTAGCAGGGCAAGAAAATGAAGGACCAGGGGGAGCAGGGCCCAGGAGAAAGAGGGACAGAAAGAGAAGGGCCTGTGGGAGCAGGGCCCATGGGGAGCAAGTCCATGGGGAGCAGGACTCAGAGAAAGAAGGGCCCAGCGGGAATAGGGCCCAGAAATACAGGGCCACAGGGAACAGTGCCAGGCAGAGCAAGGCCAAGGATAGCAAGGCCAAGGTAAGCAGGGCCAGGGGGAGCAGGGCTGAGGGGGAGCTGGGCACAGGGGGAGTGGAGCCTAGGGGGAGCAGAACCAGAGGGAGCAAGTCCTGTGGGAGTAGGACCAGGGGGGAGCACGATGAGAGGGAGCAGGGCCTGGAGGAGAGGGAGCAGGGAGTCAGGGCCAGGGGGGCTGTGCCAGGGGATTAGGTCTAGGGGAAGAAGGCCCAGGGAAGCAAGACCAGGTGGAGCAGGACCCAGGTGGAGCAGGGCCCAGGGAGAGTGGGGCCCAGGGAAATCAGGGCCCAGGAGGAGCAGAACCAGGGAGAGCAGGGCCCAGGGGTAGAGGATCAGGGGGAGTTGGTCACAGGGGACCAGGGACAGTTGGAACAGGGTCCAGGGAGGGCAGGACCGGGAGAAGCAGAGCCCAGAGAGGAGGATAAGGGGGAGCAGGGCCAAGGATATCAGGACTAGTGGGAGCAGAGCCCACAAAGAGTAGGGCCAGGTGGAGCAGGACTAGGGAAGCAGGGCCCATGGGGTGCAGGACCAGAGGGAGCAGGGCCCAGGAGCAGGATCCATGCAAGCAGGGCCAGGAGGAGCAAGGCCCAGGGGAACAGGATCAGAGGGAGCAGAATCAGGGGGAAGAGGGCCATGGGGAGCAGGGCCAGAGCGAGCAGGGCCTGGAAAACAAAAACCATGGGAGCAGGGCCAAGGGGGAGCAGGACTCAGGGAAAGAGGAGGCCATGGGGGAGCAGATCCCAGGTTGGAGCAAGGCCCAAGAGACCAGGGCCATGAGGAGCAGGGCACATGAGAAGCAGGGATCAGGGGTAGCAGGTTCCGGGGTAGCACAACCCATGTGGAGCAAGCCCATGGGAAGCAGGGACCACAGGGAGGAGGCCCCAGGTGGAGCAGGGCCCAGGGGTGCAGGACCAGGGGAAGCAGGGACCAGGAGAGCAGGGACCTGGGGAGCAGGGCCAGGGGGAGCAGGGCCAAGGTATTAGGGCCAGAAAGACCTGGGCCATGGGGAGCAGGACCAAGTGGAACAGGGCCCAAGGACAACAGGATGATGGGATCAGGTCCAGGAGGATCAGGACACATGGGGAGCAGTGACAGGGGGATCAGGGACCAAGAAATCAGGACCAGAGGGTGCAGGGCCCAGGGGAGCAGGGCCTAGGCGAGCAGGCTTAGGGGTAACACAGCCAGGGGTCCAGGGCCAGAGGGGACCAGGACTCAGGGAGAGTGAGGTCTAGGGGGACCAGGGCCCAGGAGAAGCAGAAGCAAGGGTAGCAGGGCCCTGGGGACCAAGTCTTAAGGGAGTAGGGCCCAGGGGAGCAGGGCCAGTGGAGTAGGGCTAGGGGGAGCAAGACAAGTTGGAGCAGGACCAAGAGATAGGAGGATCAAGGGGAGCAGGGCCAAGATGAGCAGGGCTAATGGGAGCAGAGCCAACAGGGAGTAGGGCCAGGGGAGCCGGGCCCATGGGGAGCAGTGCCAGGGGGATTGGGGATAGGGGGAAAAGGGCAAAGGGGAGAAGGGCTGAGGAACAGCATTACCATGTGGAGAAGATCCAGGGGAAGCAGGGCCAGGGGGAGCAGGTCCACAGGGAGCAGGGCACAGGGAAGCAGGACTAGGAGGACTAAGGTAAAGGGGGAGCAGGGCCCAGGGAAATTGGACCCCAAGGTGGAGCAAGGCCTAGGGGAGCAGGGCCCAGGGTGAGCAGGACCAGAGGGAGCATGGCCCAGGGGAGCAGGGCAAGGGGGAGCAGGACACTTGGGGTATAGGACCCAGGGGAGCAGGGCCAGGGGAAGCAGGAAACATGGGGTGCAGGGCCAGGGGAGCATGGCCAGGTGGATCAGGACATATGGGAAACAGGGCCCAGGGGAGCATGGCCCAGGAGAGCAGGTCCCTCAAGACCAGGGCCCAGGGGTGCAGAGCCAGCGGGAGCAGAGCCAGGGAGAAGAGTGCCAGGGGGAGCAGTGCCAGGGGGTTAATGGCCCAGGAAGAGATGTACCATGGGGAGCAGGCTCAGAGGAAACAGGGTAAGAGGGAGCAGGGCCAGGGGTAGCAGTTAATAGTGGGAGAAGGGCCTGGAGAAGAAGGTCCATGGGGAGCAAGACCAGGAGGAGCAGGGCCCAGGCAGAGAAGGGCCCAGGGGGTAGTAGAGAACAGGGGAGCAGGGCCCAGGAGGAGCATGGCCCAAATGAGCAGGGCCAGGGTGAGCAGGGCAAGGGGATTAGGGCCAGGAAAAGCAGGGCCCCTGGGGAGCAGGGCCAAGGAAAGAAGGACAAGTGGATGCAGGGCCCAGGGGAGTAGGGCAAGGAGTAGTAGGTCCCAGAGGAGCAGTGTCCATGGAATCAGGGCCAGGGTGAGCAGAGTCATGGAGGAAAGGGCCAGGGGGAGCAGACCAGGGGACATGGGCCAAGGTAGAGCAGTACCGGAGGGAGCTGGTCCCAAGGAGCAGGCCCATAGATTCAGGGAAAGGGGGAGAAGGGACAGGGGTATCAGGGAAAGGAGAAACAGGAAACATGGGGAGAAGGGCCAACGGGAGAAGGTCCCATGGGGAGCATGACCAGTGGGAACAGGGCCCAGGGGGATAAAGGCCCAGGGGGTAATGGCCTCGCGTAATCAGGGCGCAGAAGAGCAGAACACATTGAGAGCAGGGCCCAGCAGAACAGGCCCAGGGGAAGCAGGGATCAGTAGACAAGGGCCCAGGGGAGCAAGGCCCAGGGGAGAATAGCCAGAGGATTAGGGCCAGGAAGAGCAGGGCCCACAGGGAGCAAGGCCAGGGGGAGCAGGGCCCAGGAAAGAAAGACCAGAGGAATCATGGCCCAGAGGAGCCGAGCCAGGGGGAACAGTATCAAGGGGGAACAGCACCGAGAGGGAGTAGAGCACAGACGGGAGCAGGGCCCAGAGGAGCAGGGCCCAGGAGAGAGCAGGGCCCAGAGGAGCAGGGCCGAGGAGATAGCAGGGCCCAGAGATGTAGGGCCGGGAGTGTTGGTCGGTGGGGAGCACTGCACAGGGGATTAAGGCCCAGGGACCAGGGCCAGGGGGACCAGGGCCAGGGGGAACAGGGCCCGGTGAGTAGGGCCCATGAGGAGCAAGACCAGGGGAACAGGGCCCAAGGGAAGAAGGGTCCATGGGCAGTAGGGCACAGGAAAGCAGGGCCCGGGAGGACCATGGCCCAGGGGTGCAGGGCCAGGAAAAGCAGGGCCCAGGATAGCAGGGACAGGGCGAGCTGGGCCAGGGGATTAGGGCCAGGAAGAGCAGGGCCCATGGGGAGCAGGGCCAGGCGAAGCAGGACACAGGGGTTGCTGGGAACAGGGGTGCAGGCCCAAGGGGAGAAATATTCAGGGGGAGTAGGGCCCAGGGTAGCAGGGACAGTGTGAGCAGATCGCAGAGGAGCAGGATCCAGGGGAGCAGAACCAGAGGGAGTAGAGCCAGGGATACAAGGGCCAGGGGAGCAGGGTCAAAGGAGAAGGGCCCAGGGACAGCAGTAACAAGGGGAGCAGGGTCTGGGGAATCAGGCCCAGTAAAAGCAGGGAAATGGGGCGCAGGGCCAGGGGAACAGGGCCCTGGAAAGCAGAGTAAGGGGTTAAGGGCCTGGGGGAGCAGGGCCCAGCGAGAGAAGGGACCAGGGGGAGCAAGCCTCAGAAGAGCAGGGCTCAGCATGAGCAGGGCCCAGCAGAGCAGGCCCAGGAGAGGAGGGCCCAAGGGAGAAGGGCCTGAGGCAGCAAAGCCCAGGAAAGCAGGACCAGAGGGAGCAGTGTTTAGGTGAGCAGGGCCCAGGTGAGCAGGTCTAGGGGGAACACAGCCAGAGGGAGCAGCCCAAATGAAGCAGGGTCCAGTGAAGCAGGACCAGAAAGAGCAGGGCCAAAGGAGAGCAGGGCACAGATGGGGCAGAGCCTAGGGGAAAGCAGGGCCAAGGGGAGCAGAACCATGAGTATCAGGGCCTAGGGGGCACAGGACCAGAGGGAGAATGGCGTAGGGGAGCTGGGCCAGGGTATAGAATGGCCCAGGAGAGCAGGGCCCAGGGAAGAAGGGCCAGGGGGAGCCAGACACAGGAGTAGCAGGCCCCAGGGAGCAGGGCCAGGGAGAGAAGGTCCCAGGGGAGCAGGGTCCAGGGGAGCAGAGCTAGAGGGAGCATTTCCTAGGAAAGCAGAACCAGAGGGAGCAGGGGCCAGGGAGAACAGGGCCAATGGGAGCAATGTCAGGGGGAGCAGTGCCCAGGGAAGTAGGACCAGAGGGAGCAGGCCCCAGGGAGGAACAGGGCCCAGGGAAGCAGGGCCAAGGGGAACAGGGCCAGGGGAACAGGGCCAGAGTGAGCGAGGTGCTATGAAGCAGGACCAGGGGGAGCAGGATCCAGGGTGTGCAGGTCCCAGGGGGAGTGGAGAACACGGAAAAGCAGGGCCCAGGAAAGAAGGGCCAGAGAAGAGCAGGGCCCAGGGAGGAACAGGGCCCAGAAGATCCGGGCCAAGAGGAACAGGGCCAGGGGAACAGGGCAGAGGGAGCGGGGTGCTATGAAGCAGGACCAGGGGGAGCAGGATCCAGGGTGTGCAGGTCCCAGGGGGAGTGGAGCACACGGAGGAGCAGGGCCCAGGGGAGCAGGGCCAGAGGGGAGCAGGGCCCAGGGGAGCAGGGCTAGAGGGAGTAGGGCCTAGGGGAGCAGGGCCAGGGGAACAGGGCCAGAGGGAGCGGGATGCTATGAAGCAGGACCAGGGGGAGCAGGATCCAGGGTGTGCAGGTCCCAGGGGGAGTGGAGCACAAGGAGGAGCAGGGCCCAGGGGAGCAGGGCCAGAGGGGAGCAGGGCCCAGGGGAGCAGGGATAGAGGGAGTAGGGGCTAGGGGAGCAGGGCCAGAGGGAGTGGGGTCTGGTGAAGCAGGACCAGGGGGAGCAGGATCCCGGGGAAGCAGGACCAGAGGGAGCATGGCCCAGCAGATCAGAACTCATGGGAGCAGGGCCAGGGGGAGCAGGACACAGGGGTTGCAGGGCCCAGGGGAGCAGAGCAAGGAGGAACAGGTCCCAGAGGAGCAGAGTTACGGGGAGCACTGGCCAGGAAAGCAGGACCAGAGGGAGCAGGGCCCAGGGAAGCTGGGCCCATGGGGAGCAGGGCCATGGATAGCAGGAAAAGGTGGATCAGGGCCCAAGGATAGCAGGACCAGGGGATTAGGGCCCGGGGAACAGAGCCTATGGGGAGCAATACCATGGGGAGAAGTGCCCAGCAAAGCAGGACCAGAGGGAGCACAGCCCTGGGAAGAACATGGCCAGGGGGAGCAGGGCCAGAGGGTGCAGGGACTGGGGAAGCAAAACCAGGGAGAGCAGAGCCAAGTGGGAGCAGGGCCCAGGGAGAGCTTAGCACAGGGAGGAGCAGAGCTCAGTGGAGCAAGGCCAGGAGTAGGATGGCCCAGGGGAGCAGGGCCGGGGGAGCAGTGCACAGGAAAGCAGGACCATGGGGTCAGGAGCAGGTGTAGTAGGTCACAAGGAGAGCAGGACCATGGGATTAGGGCCAGGGGGATCAGGGCCCAGGAAAGCAGGACCAGAGGGAGCATGGACTAGGGGAGCAGGGCCTTTGAGTTCAGGGCGAGGGGAAGCAAGACACAGGGGATAAAGGGCCTAGGGGAGCAAGGCCATGGAAAGCAGGTCCCAGGGGAGCAGGTCCCAGGGGAGCAGAGCAAGGGGGGAGCAGTGCCAGGAAAGCAGGACCAGAGGGAGAAGGGCCCATGGGAACCGGGCCCAGGAAAGCAGGGCCAGGGGAAACACGGCCAGTGGGAGCAGAGTCAGAGAGAGTAGGGCCACAGTGAGCAGGGCCTGGGGAAGCTGGACCAGAGGGACATGGCCAATGGGGAGCACTGTCCAGGGATAGCTGAGCCCAGGGAGAAGCAGAGCCCAAGGGAATAGCACCAAGAGGAGCAGGGCCCAAGAGACGCAGGACCAGAGGGAGTAAGGCCCAGGGGAGCATGGTGGGTGGGAGTAGGGCCCAGGGAATGTAGGGTCTATGGAAGCAGGGCCCAGGAGGAGCAGAACCAGAGGGAGAGTGCCCAGGGGAGCAGGACTGGAGGGAGTAGGGCCCAGGGGAGCAAGGCCAGGGTGAGTGGGGCCAGGGGGGACCATGTCCATTGGGAGCATGGCCAAGGGGAGCAGGGGTTGTGGGAGCAGGGTCCAGGGAAGCAGGACTCAGGGGATCAGGACCAGTGGAAACAGGGCTAAGGTGGGGCAGGGCCCAGGGGGAGCAGACTCCAGGGGGAGCAGAACCCAGGGTGAAGCAGGGCCCTTGGAAGCATGGCAAGGAAGAGCAGAGTCCAGAGGTAGCAGGATCAGAGGGAGCATGGCCCAGGGGAGCAGGGCCAGGGGTAGCAGGACACAGGGGAAGAAGGGCAAAGGGATGCAGGGCCAGGTGTGCAGGTCTTAGAGGAGCAGAGCCCAGGGGAGTAGAGCCACTGGGAGCTGAGCCAGAGAGAAAAGGGCTAGTGGGAGCAGAGCTAGGTGGAGAAGGGCGCAAGGAAAGCGGAACCAGGGGGTGCAGTGCCCGGGGAACTGGCCCAGGGAAAGCAGGGCAAGGGGATGAAGGGCCTTGGGAAGCAGGGCCCAGGAGAAAGAGGGACAGGGGAAGAAGCGCCTGGGAGAGCAGGGCCCATGCGGAGCAAGTCCATGGGGAGCAGGGCTCAGGGAAAGAAGGACCCAGCGGGAATAGGGCCCAGAAATACAGGGCCACGGGGAACAGTGCCAGGGAGAGCAAGGCAAAGGAGAGCAAGGCAAAGGGAAGCAGGACCAGGGAAAGCAAGGCTGAGGGGGAGGGGGGCCCAGGGGAGGGGAGCCCAGGGGGAGCAGAACCAGAGGGAGCAAGTCCTGTGGGAGCAGGACCAGGGGGGAGCACGATGAGAGGGTGCAGGGCCTGGAGGAGAGGGACCAGGGAATCAGGTCCAGGGGAGCTGTGCCAGGGGATTAGGTGTAGGGGAAGAAGGCCCAGGGAAGCAAGACCAGGTGGAGCAGGACCCAGGTGGAGCAGGGCCCAGGGGCAGTGGGGCCCAGGGAAATCAGGGCCTAGGGGGAGCAGAACCAGGGAGAGCAGGGCCCAGGGGTAGAGGATTGGGGGGAGTTCGCCCCAGGGGAGCAGGGACAGTTGGAACAGGGTCCAGAGAGGGCAGGACCGGCGGGAGCAGGGCCCAGAGAGAGGAGGATTAGGGGGAGAAGGGCCCAAGAGATCAGGGCTAGTGGGAGCAGAGCCTACAAGGAGTAGGGCCAGATGGAGCAGGACTAGGGAAGCAGGGCCCATGGGGAGCAGGACCATAGGGAGCAGGGCCCAGGAGCAGGGTCCAAGCAAGCAGTGCCAGAAAGAGCAAGGCTCAGGGGAACAGGATCAGAGGGAGCAGGGTCAGGGGGAAGAGGCCCATGGGGAGCAGGGCCAGAGTAAGCGGGGCCTGGAAAACCAGGACCATGGAGTGCAGGGCCAAGGGGGAGCAGGACTCAGGGGGAGCGGAGCCCATGGGGGAGGGGAGCCCAGTTTGGAGCAGGGCTCAAGAGTCCAAAGCCATGAGGAGCAGGGCACATGTGAAGCAGGGATCAGGGGTAGCAGGACCCGGGGTAGCACCACCCAAATGGAGCAAGCCCATGGGGAGCAGGGACCAAAGGGAGAAGGCCCCAGGTGGAGCAGGGCCCAGGGGTGCAGGACGAGGGGAAGCAGGGACCAGGAGAGCAGGGACCTGGGGAGCAGGGCCAGGGGGAGCAGGGCCAAGGGATTAGGGGCAGAAGGAGCTGGGCCATGGGGAGAAGGACCAAGTGGAGCAGGGCCCAAGGAGAGCAGGACCATGGGATCAGGGCCAGGAGGATCAGGACCCATGGGGAGCAGTGACAGGGGTATAAGGGACCAAGAATTCAGGACCAGAGGGTGCAGGGCGCAGGGGAGCAGGGCGTAGGCAAGCAGGCTTAGAGTGAACACGGCCAGGGGGAGCAGAGCCAGAGGGGACCAGGACTCAGGGAGAGTGAGTTCTAGGGGGACCAGGGCCCAGGAGGAGCAGTACAAAGGGTAGCAGGGCACAGGAGAGCAAGACTTGAGGGAGTAGGGCCCAGGGGAATAGGCCAAGTGCAGCAGGAATAGGGGGGACCAGGACAAGGTGGAGCAGGAACAAGAGATAGGAGGATCAAGGGGAGCAGGTCCCAGATGAGCAGGGCTAGGGGGAGCAGAGCCAACAGGGAGTAGGGCCAGAAGAGCAGGGCCCATGGGGAGCAGGGCCAGGGGGATTGCGGATAGGGGGTAAAGGGCCAAGGGGAGAAGGGCTCAGGGACAGCAATACCATGGGGAGAAGTTCCAGGGGAAGAAGGGCCCAGGGAAGCAGGGCCCAGGGAAATTGGAGCCCAGGGTGGAGCAGGGCCTTAGGGGAGCAGGGCCCAGGGGGAGCAGGACCAGAGGGAGCATGGCCCACGGGAGCCGGGCAAGGGGGACCAGGACACTTGGGGTACAGGGCCCAGGGGAGCAGGGCCAGGGGTCAGGACACATGGGGTGCAAGGCCAGGGGAGCATGGCCAGGGGGAGAAGAACATATGGGAAACAGGGCCCAGGGGTGCATGGCCCAGGGGAGCAGGACCCAGAAGACCAGGGCCCAGGGGTGCAGAGCCAGGGGGAGCAGAGCCAGGGAGAAGAGTGCCAGGGGAGCAGTGCCAGGGGGTTAATGGCCCAGGAAGAGATGTACCATGGGGAGCAGGCTCAGAGGAAACAGTGTAAGAGGGATCAAGGCCAGGGGGAGCAGTTAACAGTGGGAGAAGGGCCAGGAGAAGAGGATCCATGGGGAGCAAGACCAGGGGGAGCAGGGCCCAGGCAGAGAAGGGCCCAGGGGGTAGTAGAGAACAGGGGAGCAGGGCCCAGGAGGAGCATGGCCCAAATGAGCAGAGCCAGGGGGAGCAGGGCAAGGGGATTAGAGCCAGGAAGAGCAGGGCCCCTGGGGAGCAGGGCCAAGGGAAGAAGGACAAGTGGATGCAGGGCCCAGGGGAGTAGGGCAAGGGTAAGTAGGTCCCAGAGGAGCAGTGTCCAGGGAATCAGGGCAAGGGGGAGCAGAGTCATGGAGGAAAGGGCCAGGGGGAGCAGACCAGGGGACATGGGCCCAGGGAGAGCAGTACCAGAGGGAGCTGGTCCCAAGGAGCAGGCCCATAGATTCAAGGAAAGGGGGAGAAGGGACAGGGTATCAGGGAAAGGAGAAACAGGAAACATGGGGAGAAGGGCCAACGGGAGAAGGTCCCATGGGGAGCATGACCAGTGGGAACAGGGCCCAGGGGGATAAAGGCCCAGGGGGTAATGGCCTAGGGGGATCAGGGCGCAGAAGAGCAGAACCTATGGGGAGCAGGGCCCAGCAGAACAGGCCCAGGGGAAGCAGGGATCAGTAGACAAGGGCCCAGGGGAGCACAGCCCAGGGGAGAATAGCCAGAGGATTAGGGCCAGGAAGAGCAGGGCCCACAGGGAGCAGGGCCAGGGGGAGCAGGGCCCAGGAAAGAAAGACCAGAGGAATCATGGCCCAGGGGAGCAGAGCCAGGGGGAACAGGATCAAGAAGTAACAGCACCGAGAGGGAGTGGAGCACAGACGGGAGCAGGGCCCGGAGGAGCAGGGTCCAGGGGTGAGCAGGATAAGAGAAAACATGGCCCAGAGGTATAGGGCCGGGGGTGGGGGGCGGTGGGGAGCACGGCACAGGGGATTAAGGCCCAGGGACCAAGGCCAGGGGGACCAGGGCCAGGGGAAACAGGGCCCGGTGAGTAGGGCCCATGAGGAGCAAGATCAGGGGAGTAGGGCCCAAGGGAAGAAGGGTCCATGGGGAGTAGGGCACAGGGAACCAGGGCCCTGGAGGACCATGGCCCAGGGGAGCAGGGCCAGGAAAAGCAAGGCCCAGCATAGCAGGGACAGGGCGAGCAGGACCAGAGAATTAGGTCCAGGAAGAGCAGGGCCCATGGGGACCAGGGCCAGGCGAAGCAGGACACAGGGCTTGCTGGCCACAGGGGTGCAAGGCCAGGGGAGAAATATTCAGGGGGATTAGCGCCCAGGGTAGTAGGAACAGGGTGAACAGATTGCAGAAGAGCAGGGTCCAGGGGAGCAGAAACAGAGGGAGTAGAGCCAGTGATACAAGGGCCAGGGTGAGCAGGGTCAGAGGAGAAGGGCCCAGGGAGCAGTACCAAGGGGAGCAGTGTCTGGGGAAGCAGGCCCAGGAGAAGCAGGGAAAGGTGGAGCCGGGCCAGGGGGAACAGGGCCCTGGAAAAGCAGAGTAAGGGGTTAAGGGACTGGGGAGGCAGGGCCCAGGGGGAGAAGGGATCAGGGGGAGCAGGACTCAGAAGAGCAGGGCTCAGCAGGAGCAGGGCCCAGCAGAGCAGGCCCAGGAGAAGCAGGCCCAGGAGAGCAGGGCCCAAGGGAGAAGGGCCTGAGGGAGCAAGGCCCAGGAAAGCAGGACCAGAGGGAGCCGTGCCTAGGTGAACAGGGCCCAGGGGAGCAGGGCTAGGGGGAACACAGCCAGAGGAAGCAGGGCCAAGTGGAGCAGGGTCCAGTGAAGCAGGACCAGAAGGAGCAGGGTCAAAGGAGACCAGGGCACAGATCTGGCAGAGCCTAGGGAGAAGGAGGGCCAAGGGGAGCAGAGCCAGGAGTATCAGGGCCTAGGGGGAGCAGGACCAGAGGGAGAATGGCCTAGGGGAGCTGGCCAGGGGATAGCATGGCCCAGGGGAGCAGGCCCAGGGGAGCAGGGCCAAGGGGAGCCAGACACTGGAGTAGCAGGCCCCATGGAGCAGGGTCAGGGAGAGAAGGTTCCAGGGGAGCAGGGCACAGGGGAGGAGAGCTAGAGGGAGCAGTGCCTAGGAAAGCAGAACCAGAGGGAGCAGGGTCCCGGGAGAGCAGTGCCCATGGGAGCAATGCAAGGGGGAGCGGCGCCCAGGGAAGCAGGAACAGAGGGAGCAGGCCCCAAGAAAGAACAGGGCCCAGGGGAGCAGGGCCAGGGTGAACAGGGCCAGGGGAACAGGGCCAGAGGAGCAGGGTGCTATGAAGCAGGACCAGGGGGTACAGGACCCAGGGTGGGCAGGTCCCAGGGGGAGTGGAGCACAAGGAGGAGCAGGGCCAGAGGGGAGCAGGGCCCAGTGAAGCAGGCCTAGAGGGAGTAGGGCCTAGGGGAGCAGGGCCAGAGGGAGTGGGGTCTGGTGAAGCAGAACCAGGTGGAGCAGGACCCCGGGGAAGCAGGACCAGAGAGAGTATGGCCCAGGGGAGCAGAGCACATGGGAGCAGGGCTATGGGGAGCAGGACACAGGGGTTTCAGGGCCCAGGGGAGCAGGACACAGGGGTTGCAGGGCCCACGGGAGCAGGGCCAGGGGAGGCAGGTCTCAGAGAAGCAGAGTTATGGGGAGCACTGGCCAGGAAAGCAGGACCAGAGGGAGAAGGGCCCATGAAAGCTGGGCCTATAGGGAGCAGGTCCATGGGTAGCAGGAAAAGGTGGTTCAGGGCCCAAAGATAGCAGGACCAGGGGATTAGGGCCAGGGGAACAGAGCCTATGGGGAGCAATGCTATGGGGAGAAGTGTCCAGGAAAACAGAACCAGAGGGAGCACAGCCCTGGGAAGAACATGGCCAGGGGGAGCAGGGCCAGAGGGAGAGGGGACTAAGGAAGCAAAACCAGGGAGAGCAGAGCCAAGGGGGAGCAGGGCCCATGGAGAGCTTAGCACAGGGTGGAGCAGGGCTCAGGGGGAACAAGGCCAGGAGTAGGATGGCCCAGGGGAGCAGGGCCGGGGAAGCAGTGCTCAGGAAAGCAGGACCATGGGGTCAGGACCAGGTGTAGTAGGGCGCAAGGAGAGCAGTACCAAGGGATTAGGGCCAGGAGAATCAGGGCCCAGGAAAGCAGGACCAGACGGAGCATGGCCTAAGGGAGCAGGGCCCAGGGGTGCAGGGCCAGGGGAAGCAAGAAACAAGGGAAAAATGGCCCAGGGGAGCAGGGTCATGGAAACCAGGTCCCAGGAAAGCAGGTCCCAGGGGAGCAGAGCAAGGGGGGAGCAGTGCCAGGAAAGCAAGACAAGAGGGAGCAGGGCCCACGGGAACCGGGCCCAGGGGAGCAGGGCCAGGGGAATCATGGCCAGGGGGAGCAGGGTCAGAGGGAGCAGGGCCACAGTGAGCAGGGTCTGGGGAAGCAGGACCAGGGGGACATGGCCAGTGAAGAGCAGGGTCCAGGGAGAGCTGAGCCTAGGGAGGAGCAGGGCCCAGGGGAATAACACCAAAAGGAGCAGGGCCCAAGGGACACAGGACCAGAGGGAGTAAGGCCCATGGGAGCATGGCGGGGGGGAGTAGGGCCCAGGGGTAGTGGGGTCTATGGAAGCAGGGCCCAGGAGGAGCAGAACCAGATGGAGAGTGCCCAGGGGAGAAGGACTGGAGGGAGTAGGGTCCAGGGGAGCAAGGGCAGGGTGAGTGGGGCCAGGGGGACCATGGCCATTGGGAGCATGGCTCAGGGGAGCAGGGGTTGTGGGAGCAGAGTTTAGGGAAGCAGGACTCAGGGGATCAGGACCAGGGGTAACAGAGCCAAGGGGGAGCAAAGCCCAGGGGGAGCAGTGTCCTGGGGGAGCAGAGCCCAGAGTGAAGCAGGGCCTGTTGAATCATGGCAAAAAAGAGCAGAACCCAGAGGGAGAAGGATCAGAGAGAGCATGGCCCAGGGGAGCAGGGCCAGGGGTAGCAGGACACAGGGGAAGCAGGGCAAGGGGACGCAGGGCACCAGTGGTGCAGGTCCTATTGGAGCAGGGCCCAGGGGAGCAGAGCCAGTGGGAGCTGGGCCCCGGAGAAAAGGTCTAGGGGGGCAGCAGGGCTAGGAGCAGAAGGGCCCAAGGAGAGCAGAACCAGCGGGTGCAATGCCCGGGGAGATGGCCCAGGGGTAGCAGGGCAAGGCGATGAAGGGCCAGGGGGAGCAGGGCCCAGCAAAAAGAGGGACAGAAAGAGAAGGGCCTGTGGAAGCAGGGCCCATGGGGAGCAAGTCCATGGGGAGCAGGGCTCAGGGAAAGAAGGGCCCAGCGGGAATAGGGCCCAGGAATACAGGGCCACGGGGAAAAGTGCCAGGCAGAGCAAGGCCAAGGATAGCAAGGCAAAGGAAAGCAGGGCCAGGGGGAGCAGGGCTGAGGGGGAGCTGGGCCCAGTGGGAGGGGAGCCTAGGGGGAGCAGAACAAGAGAGAGCAAGTCCTGTGGGAGCAGGACCAGGGGGGAGCAGGATGAGAGGGAGCAGGGCCTGGAGGAGAGGGACCAGGGAATCAGGGCCAGGGGAGCTGTGCCAGGGGATTAGGTGTAGGGGAAGAAGGCCCAGGAATCAAGACCAGGTGGAGCAGGACCCAGGTGGAGCAGGGCCCAGGGGGAGTGGGGCCCAGGGAAATAAGGGCCCAGGGAGAGCAGAACCAGGGAGAGTAGGGAACAGGGGTAGAGGATTGGGGGGAGTTGGTCACAGGGGAGCAGGGACAGGTGGAACAGGGTCCAGGGAAGGCAGGACCGGGAGAAGCAGAGCCTAGAGAGAGGAGGATAAGGGCCCAGGATATCAGGACTAGTGGGATCAGTGCCCACAAGGAGTAGGGCCAGGTGGAGCAGGACTAGGGAAGCAGGGCCCATGGGGTGCAGGACCAGGGGGAGCAGGGCCCAGGAGCAGGATCCAAGCAAGCAGGGCCAGGAGGAGAAAGGCCCAGGGGAATAGGATATGAGGGAGCAGGGTGAGGGGCAAGAGGGCCATGGGGAGCAGGGCCAGAGTGAGCGGGGCCTGGAAAACCACGACCATGGAGAGCAGGGCCAAAGGGGAGCAGGACTCAGGGAAAGAGGAAGCCATGGGGGAGCAGAGCCCAGGTTGGAGCAAGGGCCAAGAGACCAGGGCCATGAGGAGCAGGGCACATGAGAAGCAGGGATCAGGGGTAGCAGGTCCCGGGGTAGCACCACCCATGTGGAGCAAGCCCATGGTGAGCAGGGACCACAGGGAGTAGGCCCCAGGGGGAGCAGGGCCCAGGGGTGCAGGACCAGGGGAAGCAGGGACCAGGAGAGCAGGAACCTGGGGAGCAGGGCCAGGGGGAGCAGGGCCAAGGGATTAGGGGAAGAAAGAGCTGGGCCATGGGGAGCAGGTCCAAGTGGAGCAGGGCCCAAGGAGAACAGGATCATGGGATCAGGGCCAGGAGGATCAGGACCCATGGGGAGCAGTGACAGGGGGATAAGGGACCAAGAAATCAGGAACAGAGGGAGCAGGGCTCAGGGGAGCAGGGCCTAGTCGAGCAGGCTTAGAGGGAACACTGCCAAGGGGAGCAGGGCCAGAGGGGACCAGGACTCAGGGAGAGTGAGGAATGGGGGGACCAGGGCCCAGGAGAAGCGGAAGCAAGGGTAGCAGGGCCTAGGGGAGCAAGTCTTGAGGGAGTAGGGCGCAGGGGAGCAGGGCCAGTGGAGCAGGGCTAGGGGGAGCAGGACAAGGTGGAGCAGGACCAAGAGATAGGAGGATCAAGGGGAGCAGGTCCCAGATGAGCAGGGCTAGTAGGAGCAGAGCCAACAGGGAGTAGGGCCAGGGGAGCAGGGTCCATGGGGAGCAGGGCCAGGGGAATTGGGGATAGGGGGAAAAGGGCCAAGGGGAGAAGGGCTCAGGAACAGCAATATCATGGGGAGAAGATCCAAGGGAAGTAGGGCCACGGGGAGCAGATCCACAGGGAGCAGGGCACAGGGAAGCAGAACTAGGAGGAGTAAGGTAAAGGGGGAGCAGGGCCCAGGGAAATTGGACCCCAAGGTGGAGCAAGGCCTAGGGGAGCAGGGCCCAGGGTGAGCAGGACCAGAGGGAGCATGGCTCAAGGGAGCAGGGCAAGGGGGACCAGGACACTTGGGGTACAGGATCCAGGGGAGCAGGGCCAGGGGGAGCAGGAAACATGGGGTGCAGGGCCAGGGGAGCATGGCCAGGTGGAGCAGGACATATGGGAAACAGGGCCCAGGGGAGCATGGCCCAGGGGAGCAGGTCCCAGAAGACCAGGGCCCAGGGGTGCAGAGCCAGGGGGAGCAGAGCCAGGGAGAAGAGTGCCAGGGGGAGCAGTGCCAGGGGGTTAATGGCCCAGGAAGCGATGTACCATGGGGAGCAGGCTCAGAGGAAACAGGGTAAGAGGGAGCAGGGCCAGGGGGAGCAGTTAACAGTGGGAGAAGGGCCCGGAGAAGAGGGCCCATGGGGAGCAAGACCAGGGGGAGCAGGGCCCAGGCAGAGAAGGGCCCAGGGGGTAGTAGAGAACAGGGGAGCAGGGCCCAGGAGCAGCATGGCCCAAATGAGCAGGGCCAGGGTGAGCAGGGCAAGGGAATTAGGGCCAGGAAGAGAAGGGCGCCTGGGGAGCAAGGCCAAGGAAAGAAGGACAAGGGGAGTAGGGCAAGGGGGAGTAGGTCCCAGAGGAGCAGTGTCCAGGGAATCAGGGCAAGGGGGAGCAGAGTCATGCAGGAAAGGTCCAGGGGGAGCAGACCAGGGGACATGGGCCCAGGGAGAGCAGTACCAGGGGAAGCAGGTCCTAAGGAACAGGCCCATAGATTCAGGGAAAGGGGGAGCAGGGACAGGGGTATCAGGGAAAGGAGAAACAGGAAACATGGGAGAAGGGCCAACGGGAGAAGGTCCCATGGGGAGCATGACCAGTGGGAACAGGTCCCAGGGGGATAAAGGCCAGGGGGATAAGAGCCTAGGGTGATCAGGGTGCAGAAGAGCAGAAACTATGGGGAGTAGGGCCCAGCAGAACAGGCCCAGGGGAAGCAGGGATCAGTAGACAAGGGCCCAGGGGAGCAAGGCCCAGGGGAGAATAGCCAGAGGATTAGGGCCAGGAAGAGCAGGGCCCACAAGGAGCAGGGCCAGGGGGAGCAGGGCCCAGGAAAGAAAGACCAGAGGAATCATGGCCCAGGGGAGCAGAGCCAGGGGGAACAGGATCAAGGGGTAACAGCACCAAGAGGGAGTGGAGCACAGACGGGAGCAGGGCCCAGAGGAGCAGGGTCCAGGGGTGAGTAGGATAAGAGGGAACATGGCCCAGAGGTATAGGGCCAGGGTTTGGGGGGCGGTGGGGAGCACGGCACAGGGGATTAAGGCCCAGGGACCAGGGCCAGGGGAACAGGGCCCGGTGAGCAGGGCCCATGAAGTGCAAGACCAGGGGAGCAGGGCCCAAGGGAAGAAGGGTCCATGGGGAGTAGGGCACAGAAAAGCAGGGCCCTGGAGGACCATGGCCAAGGGGAGCAGGGCCAGGAAAAGCAGGGCTCAAATGAGCAGGGCCAGGGGGAGCAGGGCAAGGGGATTAGGGCCAGGAAGAGCCGGGCCCATGGGGAGTAGGGCCAGGGGAAGAAGGACAAGTGGATGCAGGGCTCAGGGAAGTAGGGCAATGGAAAGTAGGTCCCAGAGAATCAGTGTCCAGGGAATCAGGGCCAGGGGGAGCAGAGCCATGGAGGAAAGGTCCAGTGGGAGCAGACCAGGGGACAAGGGCCCAATGAGACCAGTACCAGGGGAGCAGTTCCCAAGGAGCAGGCCCATAGATTCAGGGAAAGGTGGAGCAGAGACAGGGGTATTAGGGAAAAGAGAAACAGGAAACATGGGGAGAAGGGCCCACGGGAGAAAGTCCCATGGGGATAAAGACCAGGCAGAACAGGTGCCTGGGGGATAAGGGCCCAGGGAGATAAGGGACTAGGGGGATAAGGCGCAGAAGAGCAGAACCTATGGGGAGCAGGGCCCAGCAGAACAGACCCAGAAGAAGCAGAAATCAGTAGACAAGGGCCCAGGGGAGCAAGGCCCAGGGGAGAATGGCCAGAGGATTAGGGCCAGAAAGAGCAGGGCCCACAGGGAGCAGGGCCAGGAGGAGCAGGGCCCAGGAAAGAAAGACCAGAGGAATCATGGCCCAGGGGAGCAGAGCCAGGGGGAACAGGATCAAGGGGGAACAGCACCGAGAGCGAGTGGAGCACAGACGGGATCAGGGCCCAGAGGAGCAGGGCCCAGGGGGGAGCAGGGCCCAGAGGTGTAGGCCCGGGGGTGGGGGGCAGTGGGGAGCATGGCACAGGGGATTAAGACCCAGGGACCAGGGCCAGGGGGACCAGGGCCAGGGGAACAGGGCCGGTGAGCAGGGCCCATGAGGAGCAAGACCAGGGGAGCAGGGCCCAAGGGAAGAAGGGTCCATGGGGAGTAGGGCACAGAGAATCAGGGCCCTGGAGGACCATGGCCCAGGGGAGCAGGGCCAGGAAAAGGAGGGCCCAGGGATAGCAGGGACAGGGCGAGCAGGGCCAGGGGATTAGGGCCAGGAAGAGCAGGGCCCATGTGGAGCAGGGCCAGGTGAAGCAGGACACAGGCGTTTGTGGGCACAGGGGTGCAGGGCCAGGAGGAGAAATATTCAGGGGGATTAGTGCCCAGGGTAGCAGGGACACGGGGAGCAGATCGCAGAGGAGCAGGGTCCAGGAAAGCAGAACTAGAGGGAGTAGAGCCAGGGATACAAGGGCCAGGGGAGCAGGGTCAAAGGAGAAGGGCCCAGGGAGAGCAGTACCAAGGGGAGCAGGGCCTGGGGAAGCAGGCCCAGGAGAAGCAGGGAAAGGGGGAGCAGGGCCAGGGGGAACAGGGCCCTTGAGAAGCACAGTAAGGGGTTAAGGGTGTGGGGGAGCAGGGCCCAGGGAGAGAAATTGACCAGGGGGAGCATGCCTCAGAAGAGCAGGGCTCAGCAGGAGCAGGGCCTAGCAGAGCAGGCCCAGGAGAGGAGGGCCCAAGGGAGAAGGGCCTTAGGGAGCAAGGCCTAGGAATGCAGGACCATAGGGAGCAGTGTTTAGGTGAGAAGGGCCCAGGGGAGCAGGGCTAGGGGGAACACAGCCAGAAGGAGCAGGGCCAAATGGAGCAGAGTCCAGTGAAGCAGGACCAGAAGGAGCAGAGTCAAAGGAGAGCAGGGCACATATGGGGCAGAGCCTAGAAGGAAGCAGGCCCATGGGGAGCAGAACCATGAGTATCAGGGCCTAGGGGGAGCAGGACCAGAGGGAGAATGGCCTAGGGAAGCTGGGCCAGGGTATAGCCTGGCCCAGGGGAGCAGGGCCCAGGGGAGCCAGACACAAGAGTAGCAGGCCCCAGGGAGCAGGACCAGGGAGACAAGGTCCCATGGGAGCAGGGCCCAGGGGAGCAAAGCTAAGAGGAGCAGTGCCTAGGAAAGCAGCACCAGAGAGAGCAGGGGCCAGGGAGAGCAGGGCCAATGGGAGCAATGCCAGGGGGAGCAGCGCCCAGGGAAGCAGGACCAGAGGGAGCAAGGCCCAGGGAGGAACAGGGCCCAGTGGAGCAGGGGCAAGGCGAACAGTGCCAGGGGAACAGGGCCAGAGGGAGCAGGGTGCTATGAAGCAGGACCAGGGGGAGCAGGACGCAGGGTGTCAGGGGCCAGTGGGAGTGGAGCACAAGGAGGAGCAGGGCCCAGAAGAGCAGGGCCAGAGAGGAGCATGGCCCAGGAGAGCAGGGCTAGAGGGAGTAGGGTCTAGGGGAGCAGGGCCAGAGGGAGTGGGGTCTGATGAAGCAGGACCAGGGGGAGCAGGATCCCGGGAATGCAGGACCAGAGGGAGCATGGCCCAGCGGAGCAGAGCCCATGGGAGCATAGCCAGGGGGAGCAGGACACAGGGGTTTCAGGGCCAGGGGAGCAGGGACAGGGGGAGCAGGTCCCAGAGGAGCAGAGTTATGGGGAGCACTGGCCAGGAAAGCAGGACCAGAGGGAGCAGGGCCCAGGGAAGCTGGGCCCATGGGGAGCAGGGCAATGGATAGCAGAAAAAGGTGGACCAGGGCCAAAGGATAGCAGGACCAAGGGGATTAGGGCCCGGGGAACAGAGCCTATGGGGAGCAATGTCATGGAGAGAAGTGCCCAGCAAAGCAGGACCAGAGAGAGCACAGCCCTGGGAAGAACATGGCCAGGGGGAGCAGGCCCAGAGGGTGTGGGGACTGGGGAAGCAAAACCAGGGGGAGAAGAGCCAAGGGGGAGCAGGGCCCAGGGAGAGCTTTGCACAGGGAGGAGCAGGGCTCAGGGGAGCAAGGCCAGGAGGAGGATGGCCCAGGGGAGCAGGGCCAGGGGAGCAGTGCGCAAGAAAGCAGGACCATGGGGTCAGGACCAGATGTAGTAGGTCGCAAGGAGAGCAGGACCAGGAGATTAGGGCCAGGGGGATCAGGGCCCAGGAAAGCAGGACCAGAGGGAGTATGGCCTAGGGGAGCAGGGCCCAGAGGTGCAGGGCCTGGGGAAGCAAGACACAGGGGAAGAAGGGCCTAGCGGAACAGGGCCATGGAAAGCAAGTCCCAGGGGAGCAGGTCCCAGGGAGCAGAGCAAGGGGGGAGCAGTGCCAGGAAAGCAGGACCAGAGGGAGAAGGGTCCATGGGAACCGGGCCCAGGGAAGCAAAGCCAGGGGAAACACGGCCAGGGGGAGTAGGGTCAGAGGGTATAGGGCCACAGTGAGCAGGGACTGGGGAAACTGGACCAGGGAGACAGGGCCAATGGGGAGCAGGTTCCAGAGAGAGCTGAGCCCAGGGAGGAGCAGGGCCCAGGGGAATAGCACCAGGAGGAGCAGGGCCCAAGGGACGCAGGACCAGAGGGAGTAAGGCCCAGGGGAGCATGGCGGGGGGGAGTAGGGCCCAGGGAATGTAGGGTCTATGGAAACAGGGCCCAGGAGGAGCAGAACCAGATGGAGAGTGCCCAGGGGAGCAGGACTGGAGGGAGTAGGGCCCAGGGGAGCAAGGCCAGAGTGAGTGGGGCCAGGGGGACCATGACCATTGGGAACTTGGCCCAGGGGAACAGGGGTTGTGGGAGCAGGGTCCAGGGAAGCAGGTCTCAGGGGATCAGGACCAGTGGAAACAGACCAAGGGGGAGCAGGGCCCAGGGGGAGCAGAGTCCAGGGGGAGCAGATCCCAGGGTGAAGCAGGGCCCGTGGAAGCATGGAAAGGAAGAGCAGAGCCCAGAGGTAGCAGGATCAGAGAGAGCATAGCCAAGTGGAGCAGGGCCAGGGGTAGCAGGACACAGGGAAAGAAGGGCAAGGGGATGCAGGGCCAGGGGTGCAGGTTTTAGAGGAGCAGGGCCCAGGGGAGCAGAGCCAGTGGGAGCTGAGCCAGAAAGAAAAGGGCTAGAAGGAGCAGGGCTAGGAGGAGAAGGGCCCAAGGAGAGTGGAACCAGGGGGTGGAGTGCTCGGGGGAGGTGGCCCAGGGGAAGCAGGGCAAGGGGATTAAGGGCTAGGGGGAGCAGGGCCCAGGAGAAAGAGGGACATGGGGAGAAGGGCCTTGGGGAGCAAGGCCCATGGGGAGCAAGTCCATGGGGAGCAGGGCTCAGGGAAAGAAGGGCCCAGCGGGAATAGGGCCCAGGAATACAGGGCCACGGGGAACAGTGCCAGGGGGAGCAAGGCCAAGGAAAGCAAGGCAAAGGGAAGCAGGACCAGGGGGAGCAGGGCTGAGGGGAGCTGGGCCCAGTGGGAGGGGAGCCTCGGGGGAGCAGAACAAGAGGGAGCAAGTCCTGTGGGAGCAGGACCATGGGGGAGCAGGATGAGAGGGAGCAGGGCCTGGAGGAGAGGGACCAAGGAATCAGGGCCAGGGGAGCTGTGCCAGGGGATTAGGTGTAGGGGAAGAAGGCCCAGGGAATCAAGACCAGGTGGAGCAGGATCCAGGTGGAGCAGGGCCCAGGGGGAGTGGGGCCAAGGGAAATCAGGGCCCAGTGGGAGCAGAACCAGGGAGAGTAGGTCCCAGGGGTAGAGGACTGGGGGGAGTTGGTCCCAGGGGAGCAGGGACAGGTGGAACAGGGTCCGGGAGGAGCAGTACCGAGGGGAGCAGGGCCCAGAGAGAGGAGGATCAGGGGGAGCAGGGCCCAGGAGATCAGGGCTAGTGGGAGCAGAGGCCACTAGGAGTAGGGCCAGATGGAGGAGTAGTAGGGAAGCAGGGCCCATGGGGAGCAAAACCAGGGGGACCAGGGCCCAGGACCAGGATCAAAGCAAGCAGGACCAGGAGGAGCAAGGCCCAGGGGAACAGGATCAGAGGGAGCAGGGTCGGGGGAAGAGGGCCATGGGGAACAGGTCCAGAGCAAGCGGGGCCTGGAAAACCAGGACCATGGAGCAGGGCCAAGGGGGAGCAGGACTCAGGGGGAGCGGAGCCCATGGGGGAGCGGAGCCCAGGTTGGAGCAGGGCCCAAGAGACCATGCCCATGAGGAGCAAGGCACATGTGAAGCAGGGATCAGGGGTAGCAGGACCTGGGTTAGCATCACCCATGTGGAGCAAGCCCATGGGGAGGAGGGACCACAGGGAGGAGGCCCCAGGTGAAGCAGGGCCCAGGGGTGCAGGACCAGGGGAAGCAGGGACCAGGAGAGCAGGGACCTGGGGAGCAGGGCCAGGGGGAGCAGGGCCAAGGGATTAGGGTCAGAAGGAGCTGGGCCATGGGGAGTAGGACCAAGTGGAGCAGGGCCCAAGGAGAGCAGGACCATGGGATCAGGGCCAGGAGGATCAGGACCCATGGGGAGCAGTGACAGGGTGATCAGGGACCAAGAAATCAGGACCAGAGGGAGCAGGGCGCAGGGGAGCAGGGCCTAGACGAGCAGGCTTAGAGAGAACACGGCAAGGGGGAGCAGAGCCAGAGGGGATCAGGACTCAGGGAGAGTGAGGTCTAGGGGGACCAGGGCCCAGGAGGAGCAGAACCAAGGGTATCAGGGCCCAGGGGAGCAAACTTGAGGGAGTAGGGCCCAGGGGAGCAGGGCCAGTGGAGCAGGGCTAGGGGGGAGCAGGACAAGGTGGAGCAGGACCAAGAGATAGGAGGATCAAGGGGAGCAGGGCCCAGATGAGCAGGGCTAAGAGCAGCAGAGCCAACAGGGAGTAGGGCTAGGGAAGCCGGGCCCATGGGGAAAAGGGCCAGGGGGATTGGGGATAGGGGGAAAGGGGCCAAGAGGAGAAGGGCTCCGGGACAGCAATACCATGGGGAGAAGATCCAGGGGAAGCAGGGCCCAGGGAAGCAGTGCCCAGGGGAGCAGGGCAAGGCGGAGCAGGTCCACAGGGAGTAGGACACGGGGAAGCAAGACTAGGAGGAGTAAGGTCAAGGGGGAGCAGGACCCAGGGAAAATGGACCCCAGGGTGGAGCAGGGCCTAGGGGAGGAGGGCCCAGGGTGAGCAGGACCAGAGGGAGCATGGCATACGGGAGCAGGGCAAGGGGGAGCAGGACACTTGGGGTACAGGGCCCAAAGGAGCAGGGCCTGGGGGAGCAGGACACATGGGGTGCCGGGCCAGGGGAGCATGGCCAGGTGGATCAGGACATATGGGAAACAGGGCCCAGCGGAGCATGGCCCAGGGGAGCAGGTCTCAGAAGACCAGGGCCCAGGGGAACAGAGCCAGGGGGAGCAGAGCCAGGAAGAAGAGTGCCAGGGGGAGCAGTGCCATGGGGATAATGGCCCAGGAAGAAAAGTACCATGGGGAGCAGGCTCAGAGGAAACAGGGTAAGAGGGAGCAGGGCCAGGGGGAGCAGTTAACAGTGGGAGAAGGGCCCGAAGAAGAGGGCCCATGGGGAGCAAGACCAGGGGGAGCAGGGCCCAGGCAAAAAAGGGCCCAGGGGGTAGTAGAGAACAGGGGAGCAGGGCCCAGGAGGAGCAGAGCCCAAATGAGCAGGGCCAGGGGGAGCAGGGCAAGGGAATTAGGGCCAGGAAGAGCAGGGCCCGTGGGGATGACGCTCAGGGGAAGAAGGACAAGTGGATGCAGGGCCCAGGGGATTAGGGCAAGGGGGAGTAGGTCCCAGAGAAGCATTGTCCAGGGAATCAGGGCCAGGGGGAGCAGAGCCATGGAGGAAAGGGCCAGGGGGAGCAGACCAGGGGACAAGGGCCCAATGACAGCAGTACCAGGGAGAGGAGGTCCCAAGGAGCAGGCCCATAGATTCAGGGAAAGGGGGAGCAGGGAGAGGGGTATCAGGGAAAGGAAAAACAGGAAACATGGGGAGAAGGGCCCTTGGGAGAAAGTCCCATGGGGATCAAGACCAGCCGGAACAGGTCACAGGGGGATAATGGACTAGGGGGATCAGGGTCAGAAGAGCAGTACCTATGCGGAGCAGGGCCCAGCAGAACAGGCCCAGGGGAAGCAGGGATCAGTAGACAAGGACCCAGGGGTGCAAGGCCCAGGGGAGAATGGCGAGAGGATTAGGGCCAGTAAGAGCAGGGACCACAGGGAACAGGGCCAGGAGGAGCAGGGCCCAGGAAAGAAAGACCAGAGGAATCATGGCCCAGGGGAGCAGAGCCAGGGGTAACAGAATCAAGGGGGAACAGCACCGAGAGGGAGTGGAGCACAGACGGGAGCAGGGCCCAGAGGAGCAGGGCCCAGAGGTGTAGGGCCGGGGGTGGGGGGCAGTGGGGAGCACGGCACAGGGGATTAAGGCCCAGGGACCAGGGCCAGGGGGAACAGGGCCAGGGGGACCAGGGCCCGGTGAGTAGGGCCCATGAGGAACAAGACCAGGGGAGCAGGGCCCAAGCTAAGAAGGGTCGATGGAGAGTAGGGCACAGGGAAGCAGGGCCTGGGAGAACCATGACCCAGGGGTGCAGGGCCAGGAAAAGCAGGGCCCAGGACAGCAGGGACAGGGCGAGCAGGGCCAGGGGATTAGGGCCAGGAAGAGAAGGGCCCATGGGGAGCAGGGCCAGGGAAAGCAGGACACAGGGCTTGCTGGGCACAGGGGTGCAGGGCCAAGGGGAGAAATTTTCAGGGGGAGTAGGGCCCAGGGTAGCAGGGACAGGGCGAGCAGATCACAGAGGAGCAGGGTCCAGGGGAGCAGAACCAGAGGGAGTAGAGCCAGGGATACAAGGGCCACGGGAGCAGGGTCAGAGGAGAAGGGCCCAGGGAGAGCAGTACCAAGGGGAGCAGGGCCTGAGGAAGCAGGCCCAGGAAAAGCAGGGAAATTGGGAGGAGGGCCAGGGGGAACAGGGCCCTTGAGAAGCAGAGTAAGGGGTTAAGGGACTGGAGGAGCAGGGCCCAGGGAGGAAAGGGACCAGGGGGAGCAGGGCTCAGGAGAGCAGGGCTCAGCAGGAGCAGGGCCCAGCAGAGCAGGCCCAGGAGAGGAGGGCCTAAGGGAGAAGGGCCTTAGGGAGCAAGGCCTAGGACAGCAGGACCAGAGGGAGCAGTGCCTAGGTGAGCAGGGCCCAGGGGAGCAGGGCTAGGGGGAACACAGCCAGAGGGAGCAGGGCCAAATGGAGCAGAGTCTAGTGAAGCAGGACCAGAAGGAGCAGGGTCAAAGGAGTGCAGGGCACAGATGGGGAAGAGCCTAGGTGGAAGCAGGCCCATGGGGAGCAGAACCATGAGTATCAGGGCCTAGGGGAAACAGGACAAGAGGGAGCATGGCCTAGGGAAGCTGGGCCAGGGTATAGCCTGGCCCAAGGGAGCAGGTCCCAGGGGAGCCAGACACAAGAGTAGCAGGCCCCAGGGAGCAGGACCAGGGAGACAAGGTCCCATGGGAGCAGGGCCCAGGGGAGCAGAGCTAGGAGGAGCAGTGCCTAAGAAAGCAGCACCAGAGAGAGCAGGGGCCAGGGAGAGCAGGGCCAATGGGAGCAATGCCAGGGGGAGCAGCGCCCAGGGAAGCAGGACCAGAGGGAGCAGGGCCCAGAGAGGAACAGGACCCAGGGGAGCAGGGCCAAGGCGAACAGTGCCAGGGGAACAGGGCCAGAGGGAGCAGGGTGCTATGAAGCAGGACCAAGGGGAGCAGGACCCAGGGTGTCAGGGGCCAGTGGGAGTGGAGCAGAAGGAAGAGCAGGGCCCAGAGGAGCAGGGCCAGAGGGGAGCAGGGTCCAGGAGAGCAGGGATAGAGGGAGTAGGGTCTAGGAGAGCAGGGCCAGAGGGAGTGGGGTCTGGTGAAGCAGGACCAGGGGGAGCAGGATCCCGGGGAAGGAGGACCAGAGGGAGCATCGCCCAATGGAGCAGAGTCCATGGGAGCAGGTCCAGGGGGAGGAGCACGCAGGGGTTGTGGGGCCCAGGGGAGCAGGGCCAGGGGCAGCAGGTCCCAGAGGAACAGAGTTATGGGGAGCACTGGCCAGGAAAGCAAGACCAGAAGGAGCAGGGCCCAGGGAAGCTGGGCCCCTGGGGAGCAGGTCAATAGATAGCAGGAAAAGGTGGATTAGGGCCCAAGGATAGCATGACCAGGGGATTAGGGCCAGGGGAACCGAGCCTATGGGGAGCAATGCTATGGGGAGAAGTGCCCAGCAAAGCAGGACCAGAGAGAGCACAGCCCTGGGAAGAACATGGCCAGGGGGAGCAGGCCAGAGGGTGCGGGGACTGGGGAAGCAAAACCAGGGGCAGCAGAGCCAAGGGGGAGCAGGGCCCAGGGAGAGCTTAGCACAGGGAGAAGCAGGGCTCAGGGGAGCAAGGCCAGGAGGAGGATGGCCCAGGGGAGCAGGGCCGGGAGAGCAGTGTGCAAAAAAGCAGAACCATGGGGTCAGGACCAGGTGTAGTAGGTCGCCAGGAGAGCAGTACCAGGGGATTAGGGCCAGGGGGATCAGGGCCCAGGAAAGCAGGACCAGAGGGAGTATGGCCTAGGGGTGCATGGCCCAGAGGTGCAGGGCCAGGGGAAGCAAGACACAGGGGAAAAAGGGCCTAGGGGAGCAGGGCCATGGAAAGCAGGTCCCAGGGGAGCAGGTCCCAGGGGAGCAGAGCAAGGGGGGAGCAGTGCCAGGAAAGCAGGACCAGAGGGAGAAGGGTCCATGGGAACCAGGCCCAGGGAAGCAGAGCCAGGAGAAACAAGGCCAGGGGAAGCAGGGTCAGAGGGAGCAGGGCCACAGTGAGCAGGGCGTGGGGAAACTGGACCAGGGGGACAGGGCCAATGGGGAGCAGGTTCCAGGGAGAGCTGAGCCTAGGGAGGAGCAGGGCCCAGGGGAATAGCACCAGGAGGAGCAGGGCCCAAGGGACGCAGGACCAGAGGGAGTAAGGCCCAGGGGAGCATGGCGGGGGGAGTAGGGCCCAGGGAATGTAGGGTCTATGGAAGCAGGGCCCAGGAGGAGCAGAACCAGATGGAGAGTGCCCAGGGGAGCAGGACTGGAGGGAGTAGGGCCCAGGGGAGCAAGGCCAGAGTGAGTGGGGCCAGGGGGACCATGACCATTGGGAACTTGGCCCAGGGGAACAGGGGTTGTGGGAGCAGGGTCCAGGGAAGCAGGACTCAGGGGATCAGGACCAGTGGAAACAGGGCCATGGGGGAGCAGGGCCCAGGGGGAACAGAGTCCAGGGGGAGCAGAGCCCAGGGGGAAGCAGGGCCCGTGGAAGTATGGCAAGGAAGAGCAGAGCCCAGAGGGAGCAGGATCAGAGGGAGCATGGCCCAGGGGAGCAGGGCCAGGGGTAGCAGGACACAGGGAAAGAAGGGCAAGGGGATGCAGGGCCAGGGGTGCAGGTCGTAGAGGAGCAGAGCCCAGGGAGCAGAGCCAGGGGGAGCAGAGCCAGCGAGAAAAGTTCCCGGGGGAGCAGTGCCATGGGGATAATGGCCCAGGAAGAGATGTACCATGGGGAGCAGGCTCAGAGTAAATAGGGTAAGAGGGAGCAGGGCCAGGGGGAGCAGTTAACAGTGGGAGAAGGGCCCAGGGAAGAGGGCCCATGGGGAACAAGACTGGGGGAGCAGGGCCCAGGCAAAGAAGGGCCCAGGGGGTAGTAGAGAACAGGGGAGCAGGGCCCAGGAGGAGCATGGCCCAAATGAGCAGGGCCAGGGGGAGCAGGGCAAGGGAATTAGGGCCAGGAAGAGCAGGGCCCATGGGGAGCAGGGCCTGGGGAAGAAGGACAAGTGGATGCAGGACCTAGGAGAGTAGGGCAAGGGGGAGCAGGTCCCAGAGGAGCAGTGTCCATGAAATCAGAGCCAGCGGGAGCAGAGTCATGGAGGAAAGGTCCAGGTGGGGCAGACCAGGGGACATGGGCTGAGTGAGAGCAGTACCAGGGGGAGCAGGTCCCAAGGAGCAGGCCCATAGATTCAGGGAAAGGGGGAGCAGGGACAGGGGTATCAGGGAAAGGAGAAACAGGAAACATGGGAAGAAGGGCCCACGGGAGCAGGGGCCCATAGGGCGCAAGACCAGTGAGAACAGGGCCCAGGGGTTTAAGGGTCTAGGGGGATCAGGGCGCAGAATTGCAGAACCGATGGTGAGCAGGGCCAAGAAAAACAGACCCAGGGGAAGCAGGGATCAGTAGATAAGGTCCCAGGGCAGCAAGGCCCAGGGGAGAATGGCAAGAGGATTAGGGTCAGTAAGAGCAGGGCCCCCAGGGAGCAGGGCCAGGGCGAGAAGAGCCCAGGAAAGAAGAGGAATCATGGCCCAGGGGAGCAGAGCCAGGTGGAACAGGATCAAGTGGGAGCAGCACCAAGAGGGAGTGGAGCACAGACTGGAGCAGGGCCCAGAGGAGCAGGGCCCAGGGGGGAGCAGAATAAGAGGGATCATGGCCCAGAGTTGGAGGGCTGGGGGTGGGGGGCGGTGGGGAGCACGGCACAGGGGATTAAGGCCTAGGGACCAGGGCCAAAGGGACCAGGGTCAGGGGGAACAGGGCCCGGTGAGCAGGGCCCATGAGGAGCAAGACCAGGGGAGCAGGGCCCAAGGGAAGAAGGGTCCATGGGGAGTAGTGCACAGGGAAGCAGGGCCCGGGAGGACCATAGCCCAGGGGAGCAGGTCCAGCGGAAGCAGGGCCCAGGAGAGCAGGGCCAGGAAGAGCAGGGCCCATGGGGAGCAGGGCCAGGCGAAGCACAACACATGGGTTTGCTCTGCACAGGGATGGAGGGCCAGGGGGAGAAATACTCAGGCGGAGCAGGGCCCAGGGTAGCAGGGACTGGGCGTCGAGGTCGCAGAGGAGCATGGTCCAGGGGAGCAGAACCAGAGGGAGTAGAGCCAGGGAAACAAGAGCCAGGGGTAGCAGAGTCAGAGGAGAAGGGCCCAGGGAGAGCAGTACCAAGGGGAGCAGGGCCTGGGGAAGCAGGCCAAGGAGAAGCAGGGAAAGGGGGAGCAGGGCCAGGGGGAACAGGGCCCAGGAGAAGTAGAGTAACGGGTTAAGGGACTCATGGAGCAGGGCCCAGGGAGAGAAGGGATCAGGGGGAGCAGGGCTCAAAGAGCAGGGCTCAGAAGGAGCAGGGCCCAGCAGAGCAGGTCCAGGAGAAGCAGGCCCAGGAGAGCAGGGCCCAAGGAGAATGGCCTGAGGTAGCAAGGCCCAGGAAAGCAGGACCAGAGGGAGTAGGGCATAGATGAGCACGGCCCAGGGGAGCAGGGCTAGGGAGAACACAGCCAGAGGGAGCAGGGTCAAATGGAGCAGGGTCCAGTGAAGAAGGACCAGAAGGAGCAGGGTCAAAGGAGATCAGGGCAAAGATGGGGCAGAGCCTAGGGGGAAGCAGGGCCAAGGGGAGCATAGCCAGGGGTATCAGGGCCTAAGGGGAGCAGGACCAGAGGGAGAATGGCCTAGGGGAGCTGGGCCAGGGTATAGCATGGCCCAGGGGAACAGGGCCCAGTGGAGAAGGACCAGGGGGAGTCAGACACAGGAGTAGCAGGCTCCAGGGAGCAGGGCCAGGGAGAGGAGGTATCAGGGGAGCAGGGCCCAGGGGAGGAGAGCTACGGAAAGCAGTGCCTAAGAAAGCAGAACCAGAGGGTATAGGGGGCAGGGAGAACAGGGCCCATGGAAGCAATCCCAGGGGGGAGCAGCACCCAGGGAAGCAGGGCCAGAGGGAGCAGGCCCCAAGGAGGAACAGGGCCCAGGGGAGCAGGGCCAGGGTGAACAGGGCCAGGGGAACAGGGCCAGAGAGAGCAGGGTGCTAAGAAGCAGGACCACTAGGAGCAGGATCCAGGGTGTGCAGGTCCCAGGGGGAGTGGAGCACAAGGAGGAGCAGGGCCCAGGGGAGCAGGGCCAGAGGGGAGCAGGGCCAAGGGGAGCAGGGCTAGAGAGAGTAGGGCCTAGGGGAGCAGGGTCAGAGGAAATGGGGTTTGGTGAAGCAGGACCAGGGGGAGTAGGATCCTGGGAAAGCAGGACCAGAGGGAGCATGGCCAAGGGGAGCAGAGCCCATGGGAGCAGGGCAACGGGGAGCAGGACACAGGGGTTGCAGGGCCCAGGGGAGCAGGGCCAGGGGGAGCAGTTCCCAGAGAAGCAGATTTATGGGGAGCACTGGCCAGGAAAGCAGGACCAGAGGGAGCAGGGCCCAGGGAAGCTGGGCCCATGGGGAGCAGGGCCATGGGGAGCAGGAAAAGGTAGATCAGGGCCCAAGGATAGCAGGACCAAGGGATTAGGGCCAGGGGAACAGAGCCTATGTGGAGCAATGCCATGGGGAGAAGTGCCCAGCAACGCAGGACCAGAGGGAGCACAGCCCTGGGAAGAACATGGCCAGGTGGAGCAGGGCCAGAGGGAGCAGGGACCGGGGAAGCAAAACCACAGGGAGCAGAGCCAAGGGGTAGTAGGGCCCAGAGAGAACATAGCACAGGGAGGAGCAGGGCTCAGGGGAGCAAGGCCAGGAGGAGGATGGCCCAGGGAAGCAGGGCTGGGGTGCAGTGCGCAGGAAAGCAGGACCACGGGGTCAGGACCAGGTGTAGTAAGGCGCATGGAGAGCAGGAACAGGGGATTAGGGCCAGGGGGATCAGGGCCGAGGAAAGCAGGACCAGAGGGAGCATGGCCTCCGGGAGCAGGGCCCAGGGGAGCAGGGCCAGGGGAAGCAAGACACAGGGAAAAAAGGGCCCAGGGGAGCAGAGACATGGAAAGCAGGTCCCACGGGAGCAGGTCCCAGGGAAGCAGAGCAAAAGGGGAGCAGTGCCAGGAAAGCAGGACCAGTGGAAGCAGGGCTCATCGGAACCAGGCCCAGGGGAGCAGGTCCAGGGGAATCACGGCCAGGGGGAGCAGGGTCAGAGGGAGCAGGGCCACAGAGAGCAGGGTCTGGGGAAGCAGGACCAGAAGACAGGGCCAATAGGGAGCAGGGTCCAGGGAGAGCTGAGCTCAAGCAGGAGCAGGGCCCAGGGGAATAGCACCAGGAGGAGCGGGGCCCAAGGGACCCAGGACCAGAGGAAGTAAGGCCCAGGGGAGCATGGCCAGGGTGAGTGGGGCCAGGGGGACCATGGCCATTGGGAGCATGGCCCAGGGGAGCAGGGGTTTTGGAGCAGGGTCCAGGGAAGCAGGACTCAGGGGATCAGGACCAGTGGGAACAGGGCCAAGGGGGAGCAGGGCCCAGGGGGAGCAGAGTCCAGGGGGAACAGAGTCCAGGGTGAAGCAGGGCCCGTGGAAGCATGGCAAGGAAGAGCAGAGCCCAGAGGTAGCAGAATCAGAGGGAGCATAGCCCAGGGGAGCAGGGCCAGGGGTAGCAGGACACAGGGGAAACAGGGCAAGGGGATGCAGGGCCAGGGGTGCAGGTCTTAGAGGAGCAGAGCCCAGAAGAGCAGAGCCAGTGGGAGCTGAGCCAGAAAGAAAAGGGCTAGGCGGAGCAGGGCTAGGAGGAGAAGGGCCCAAGTAGAGCAGAACCAGGGGGTGCAGTGCCCAAGGAAGGTGGCCCAGGGGAAGCAGGGCAAGGTGATGAAGGGCCAGGGGGGAGCAGGAACCAGGAGAAAGAGGGACATGGGCAGAAGGGCCTGGGGGAGCAGGGCCCATGGGGAGCAAGTCCATGGGGAGCAGGGCTCAGGGAAAGAAGGGTCCAGAGGGAATGGGGCCCAGGAATACAGGGCCACGCGGAACAGTGCCAGGGGGAGTAAGGCCAAGGAGAGCAAGGCAAAGGGAAGCAGGACCAGGGGGAGCAGGGCCCAGGGGAGAAGGGCCAGGGGGAGCAGGTCCACAGGGAGCAGGGCACAGGGAAGCAGGACTAGGAGGAGTAAGGTCAAGGGGGAGCAGGGCCCAGGGAAATTGGAGCCCAGAGTTGAGCAGGGCCTAGGGGAGCAGGTCCCAGGGGGAGCAGGACCAGAGGGAGCATGGCCCATGGGAGCAGGGCAAGGGGGAGCAGGACACTTGGGGTACAGGGCCCAGGGGAGCAGGGCCACGGGGAGCAGGACACATGGGGTGCCGGGCCAGGGGAGCATGGCCAGGTGGATCAGGACATATGGGAAACAGGGCCCAGCGGAGCATGGCCCAGGGGAGCAGGTCCCAGTAGACCAGGGCTCAGGGGTACAGAGCCAGGGGCAGTAGAGCCAGGGAGAAGAGTCCCAGGGGGAGCAATGCCAGGGGTATAATGGCCCAGAAAGAGATGTACCATGGGGAGCAGACTCAGAGGGAACAGGGTAAGAGAGAGCAGGGCCAGGGGGAGCAGTTAACAGTGGGAGAAGGGCCGGGAGAAGAGGGCCCATGGGGAGCAAGACCAGGGGGAGCAGGGCCCAGGCAGAGAAGGGCCCAGGGGGTAGTAGAGAACAGGGGAGCAGGGCCCAGGAGGAGCATGGCCCAAATGAGCAGGGCCAGGGGGAGCAGGGCAAGGGAATTAGGGCCAGGAAGAGCAGGGCCCCTGGGGAGCAGGGCCAAAGAAAGAAGGACAAGTGGATGCGGGGCCCAGGGGAGTAGGGCAAGGGGGAGTAGGTCCCAGAGGAGCAGTGTCCATGGAATCAGGGCCAGGGTGAGCAGAGTCATGGAAGAAAGGGCCAGGGGGAGCAAACCAGGGGACATGGGCCCAGTGAGAGCAGAACCAGGGGAGGAGGTCCCAAGGAGCAGACCCATAGATTCAGGGAAAGGGGGAGCAGGGACAGGAGTATCAGGGAAAGGAGAAACAGGAAACTTGGTGAGAAGGGCCAACGGGAGAAGATCCCATAGGGAGCAAGACCAGTGGGAACAGGTCCCAGGGGGATAAAAGCCCAGGGGGATAAGGGCCTAGGGGGATCAGGGCGCAGAAGAGCAGAACATATTGAGAGCAGGGCCCAGCAGAACAGGCCCAGGGGAAGCAAGGATAAGTAGACTAGGGTCCAGGGGAGCAAGGCCCAGGGGAGAATGGCCAGAAGATTAGGGCCAGGAAGAGCAGGGCCCACAGGGAGCAGGGCCACGGGGAGCAGGGTCCAGGAAAGAAAGACCAGAGGAATCATGGCCCAGGAGAGCAGAGCCAGGGGGAACAGGATCAAGGGGTAACAGCACCGAGAGGGAGTGGAGCACAGATGGGAGCAGGGCCCAGGGGAGCAGGGTCCAGGGGTGAGCAGGATAAGAGGGAACATGGCCCAGAGGTGTATGGCCAGGGGTGGGGGGCGGTGGGGAGCACGGCACAGGGGATTAAGGCCCAGGGACCAGGGCCAGGGGGACCAGGGCCATGGGGAACAGGGCCCGGTGCGCAGGGCCCATGAGGAGCAAGACCAGGGGAGCAGGGCCCAAGGGAAGAAGGGTCCATGGGGAGTAGGGCACAGGGAAGCAGGGCCCTGGAGGACCATGGCCCAGGGGAGCAGGGCCAGGAAAAGCAGGGCCCAGCATAGCAGGGACAGGGCGAGCAGGGACAGGGGATTAGGGCCAGGAAGATCAGGGCCCATATGGAGCAGGGCCAGGAGATGGAGCACACAGGGGTTGCTGGGCACAGGGGTGCAGGCCAGGGGAGAAATACTCAGGGGGAGCAGGGCCCAGGGTAGCAGGGACAGGGTGAGCAGATTGCAGAAGAGCAGGGTCCAGGGGAGCAGAACCAGAGGGAGCAGATCCTGGGATACAAGGGCTAGGGGAAGCAGGGTCAGAGGAGAAGCGCCCAGGGAGAGCAGTACCAAGGGGAGCAGGGCCCAGGGAAGCTGGGCACATGGGGAGCAGGGCCATGGGTAGCAGGAAAAGGTGGATTAGAACCCAAGAATAGCAGGACCAGGGGATTAGGGCCAGGGGAACAGAGCCTATGGGGAGCAATGCCATGGGGAGATGTGCCCAGGAAAGCAGGATCAGAGGGAGCACAGCCCTGGGGAGAACATTGCCAGGGGGAGCAGGGCCAGAGGGAGCGGGGAGCGGGGAAGCAAAACTAAGGGGAGCAGAGCCAAGGGGTTGCAGGGCCCAGGGAGAGCTTAGCACAGGGTGGAGCAGGGCTCAGGGGAGCAAGGCCAGGAGGAGGATGGCCCAGGGGAGCAGGGCCGGGGAGCATTGTGCAGGAAAGCAGGACCATGGGGAGCAGGACCAATTGAAGTAGGGCCCAAGTAGAGCAGGACCAGGGGATTAGGGCCATAGGGAGCTGTGCCCAGGAAAGCAGGACCAGAGGTAGCATGGACTAGGGGAGCAGGGCCCAGTGGAGAAGGGCCAGGGAAAGCAGGTCCCAGGGGAGCAGGTCCCAGGGGAGCAGAGCAAGGGGGGAGCAGTGCCAGGAAAGCAGGACCAGGGGGAGCAGGGCCCATGGGAACTGGGCCCAGGGGAGCAGGGCCAGGTGGAACATGTCCAGGGGAAGCAGGGTTAGAGGGTGCAGGGCCACAGTGAGCAGGGCCCGGGGAAGCAGCAACAGGGGGACAGGGCCAATGGAAAGCAGGGTCCAGGTAGAGCTGGCCCAGGGAGGTTCAGGTCCCAGGGGAATAGTACCAGGGGGAGCAGGGCCAAAGGGACGTAGGTCCAGAGGGAGTAAGATCCAGGGGATCAAGGTTGGGGGGAGTAGGGCCCAGGGGGTGTGGGGTGTATGGAAGCAGGGCCCAAGAGGAGCAGAACCAGGGGGAGAGGGCCCAGGGGAGCAGAATTGGAGGGAGTAGGGCCCATCGGAGCAAGGCCAGGAGGAGGATGGCCCAGGGGAGCAGGGCCGGGGGAGCAGTGCGCAGGAAAGCAGGACCATGGGGTCAGGACCAGGTGTAGTAGGGTACAAGGAGAACAGGAGCAGGGGATTAGGGCCAGGGGGATCAGGGCCCAGGAAAGCAGGACCAGAGGGAGCATGGCCTAGGGGAGCAGGGCCCAGAGGTGCAGGGTCAGGGGAAGCAAGACACAGGGGAATAAGGGCCCAGGGGAGCAGGGCTATGGAAACAGGTCCCAGGGGAGCAGAGCAAGGTGGGGAGCAGTGCCAGGAAAGCAGGACCAGAGGGAGAAGGGCCCATGGAAACCGGGCCCAGGGGAGCAGAGCCAGGGGAAACACTGCCAGGGGGAGCAGGGTCAGAGGGAGCAGGGCCACAGTGAGCAGGGCGTGGGGAAACTGGACCAGGGGGACAGGGCCAATGGGGAGCAGGATCCAGGGAGAGCTGAGCCCAGGGAGGAGCAGGGCCCAGGGGAATAGCACCAGGAGGAGCAGGGCCCAAGGGACGCAGGATCAGAGGGAGTAAGGCCCAGGGGAGCATGGCGGGGGGAGGGGGGGAGTAGGGCCCAGGGAAAGTAGGGTCTATGGAAGCAGGGTGTAGGAGGAGCAGAACCAGAGGGAGAGTGCCCAGGGGAGCAGGACTGGAGGGAATAGGGTCCAGGGGAGCAAGGCCAGGGTGAGTGGGGCCAGGGGTACCATGCCCATTGGGAGCATGGCCCAGGGGAACAGGGGTTGTGGGAGCAGGGTCCAAGGAAGCAAGACTCAGGGGATCAGGACCAGGGGAACAGGGCCAAGGGGGAGCAGGGCCCAGGGGGAGCAGAGCCCAGGGGGAGTGGGGCCCAGGGTAATCCGGGACTAGGGGGAGCCGAACCAGGGAGATCAGGGCCCAGGGGTAGAGGACTGGGGGGAGTTAGTCCCAGGGGAGCAGGGCCAGGTGGAACAGGATCCAGGGTGGGCAGGACCGGGGGGAGCAGGGCCTAGAGAGAGGAGGATCAGGGGGAGCAGGGCCCAGGAAATCAGGGCTAGGGGGAGCAGAGCCCAAAAGGAGTAGGGCCAGGTGGAGCAGGTCTAGGGAATCAGGGCCCATGGGGAGCAGGACCAGAGAAAGCAGGGCCCAGGGAGCAGGGCCAGGAGGAGCAAGGCCCAGGGGAACAGGATCAGAGGTAGCAGGGTCAGGGGGAAGAGGGCCAAGGGGAGCAGGGCCACAGAGAGCGGAGCCTGGAAAACCAGGACCATGGAGACCAGGGCCAAGGGGGAGCAGGACTCAGGGGGAGCGGAGCCCATGGGGGAGCGGAGCCCAGGTTGGAGCAGGGCCCAAGAGACCAGGGCCATGAGGAGCAGGGCACATGAGAAGCAGGGATCAGGGGTAGCAGGATCCGGGGTAGCACCACCCATGTGGAGCAAGTCCATGGGGAACAGGGACCATTGGTAGGAGGCCCCAGGGGGAGCAGGGCCCAGGGGTGCAGGACCAGGGGAAGCCTGGGACCAGGAGAGCAGGGACCTGGGGAGCAGGGCCAGGGGGAGCAGGGCCAAGGGATTAGGGCCAGAAGGAGCAGGGCCACGGGGAGCAGGACCAAGTGGAGCAGGGCCCAAGGAGAGCAGGACCATGGGATCAGGGCCAGGAGGATCAGGACCCCTGGGGAGCAGGACCAGGGGGATTGGGGATAGGGGGAAAAGGGCCAAGAGGAGAAGGGCTCAGGGACAGCAATACCAGGGGGATAAGATCCAGGGGAAGCAGGGCCCAGGGAAGCAGGGCCCAGAAGAGCAAGGCCAGGGGGAGCAGGTCCACAGGGAGCAGGGCACAGGGAAGCAGGACTAGGAGGTGTAAGGTCAAGGCGGAGCAAGGCCCAGGGAAATTGGAGCCCAGGGTGGAGCAGGGCCTAGGGGAGCAGGGCCCAGGGGCAGCAGGACCACAGCGAGCATGGCCCAAGGGAGCAGGGCAAGGGGGAGCAGGACACTTGGGGTACAGATCTCAGGGGAGCAGGGCCAGGGGGAGCAGGACACATGGGGTGCAGGGCCTGGGGTGCATGGTCAGGTGGAGCAGGTCATACGGGAAACGGTCCAGGGGAGCATGGCCCAGGGGAGCAGGTCCCAGAAGAGAAGGGCCCAGGGGAGCAGAGCCAAGGGGAGCAGTGGCAGGGGGATAATGGCACTTACTGAATGGAGGGCCAGCCCAGAGGTTCTGGGACGAGGATCCGCCTTTCCTGAGGTACCCAGAAGCCTTCAGACTCCCTTGGTCTTCTTGCAGGCAGCTCTGCGCTTCCAGACCGCCCTGAACCCTTCGCGCATGCGCACGCCCTTCGCTGGAGGCACTTTGGCGCTTCCAGACCGCCCTGAACCCTTCGCGCATGCGCACGCCCTTCGCTGGAGGCACTTTGGCGCTTGCGCACTGCCACCCAAGGGCTCCAGTGTCAGTTGGGGCTCTGGCGTCCGTTAGGGCTCCAGCAGGGCAAGGCGCAGGCGCGATCGCAGAGGGCAGGTTCCCAACGGCTGGCCGGGCTGCCATGGAGGCGTCCAGACTCAGTCCCATAGGCCCGGAGGTACTGGCCCCCGCGAACCTCTCCTGTCCCCAGTGTGTCCCTGCCTGGTTCTGTGCTCCCAGGGCAGCCCAGGAGCCTGCCTTGCCTCCCCTAGGACGCGGATCATCAGCACCAGACCCTGAAGTGAGGGGTGTGTTGTCCAGTGCTACGTCGAGGCGTCGTCCATTCATGTCCTTTACAGCCTGTACGGTCCCTGGGTTTCAGGGCACCTGTGCGGTGCTTGAGAAGCAGGGTCTCAGTCAGCAGGTCCTCGACTTGGCTCCTGTCGATGTCAGAGGAAGTGGTGATGATCATCTTCTTGTTCAATGTGAAATCTGTGAATGTTGGGGACACTGTCAGCTGACATCTGGGTTGTTAGCTGAAGGACGCTCTTTTCCTGTGATCTTAGAGACTTTTCACAAGGGAAAATACTGAGCCGAGTTTTCTGAGTGGCATGTGGTCACACCGTGACTGACTTGCTGTCATAGGTTAGCTGTTGGTGCGAGCCTCTGGACAGAGCACCTGAATGATGATGGGAGAACAGTGTGACCACAAGTAGTGTACAATAAATAGAGTCATGTTTTATTATTATTAAATTTTGTGGTACTCATCTTTTACATGAGTAAAGTTATGTGTTCTTTTTTGTAAATGTTCATTGTCACTGAGGTGTCAGAGTTTGGTTTTGGGGATGCTAATACGTTTTGATTTTGCCTTTGCCTACTGTGTAAGAATTGTGGGGTGCATGGTTGCATCTGACTATATTGCAGACTTTTTTCCTTCTTGGGGATTGTGGAAATTTAGAGGCCATGAATTTTTGGTTGCATGTCCATTTTGAAGATGGTATTCCTAATGTGTTATTTGCATTTATAGTTTTGGGTTAGTTATGTTTCAAGTTGGCTGGTGAGAATATGAGATTTGTATGTGTCTGGATGGATTATTGAAAGTTGTATCTCTAATGAGAGAGTAGGACTGGTTACATTTGGAGGGTGTGGGAAATAATACATATAAACTCAGGGAGTTTGGTGTAGGTGTTTGTATTTTGGCTTTGGAGTATTTCACCTGTGGTTCTCTGCAGTCCCCCCTCCCCCCAATGCTGCAATTTTTGTTTGTATCATGGGTTATTTGGAAAAGATATGTGTATGTGCATGTGCATATGGGCAATGTTAAGTAACATCATTGGGTGTATTTTTGGTGGGTATATAGTATATTTTGGGAAATGCAGTGGGAATGTTTGCCTATTCAGGATATCATGTATAGTTGTGGGTTTGCTTGTTGTTGTTTTATGGATTTTTGTATTTCCTTGTGTGAGGTCAGGTCTATGACTAATCTTGAGTGGCAATTGAATATGTGTGATTGTGAAGTGTATGTTATTCTCCATTTTGGGAGATGGATAATTTATATCTTTGTGAATATCTGGAAAGGTGTGACTTTGTATATGCAGGTAGTGTGAGATAATAGAATATTTGCATATTTATATGTAGCTATTTGATGCTTGTGGAGATTTACATGTGTATTGAATTTGTAGTTACTAGCATTCCTCAGGTGTCTGTGGAGTGTTTTAGGATCTGAGTTGTGTGAAGTAAGATTGTTCAGGGGACATGGGTAACAAGTATTCGAGGGGTCTGGCAGTTTTGATGAATATCTTCTGGGGGAATGTGTTTTAAGTGGGGACTTACTAGTATGTAACTAGGATGTAAGACTGTCTGATTCTGATGGAATGCTGGGCTTGTGCATTTATGCCAAAAAGTGGGAATTATGTTTGTACGTATTACAGGAATGTAATATGCTACAAGTATTTCTTACTATTTGGGGGATGTAGGAGCTGGTTTCTATTTTTAAAAATAAAAATTTTTTAAAATTTATAAGTGGTTTGATATATATTTTTAAGTGGCATGCTAGAGAATATTTTGGGTCTTTGGCATGTGTATTACTTTATGTATATTGATCTATGGGGTGGATGAATCACGTAAGTTTATTTTCAGAAATGTGGTTTTTATATCAAAGTGTATTTGTTTGGAGAATGCTGGGGTGTCGACATGTGTGTGGAAATATTTGGGAATAAGGTTTATGTTATGTTCTGAAGATGTGGAATGTGGCAGTGTTTGAGAGAGGTCTCTTATATTTCAGATATTGGGAATGTTTGTGTATATGTGTTAGTGTGTGGGAGTTATGTGTGTATTAGTCATTGTACCTTTGTACATGCGTTTGCTCTTCTGACTGTATTGTTTTGGTACTGTGATTTTAGCCCAGGGCCTCACACTTGTGTAATTAGTGTTTTTGTATGTAGGCATAAGAGTGTTTGGGTATGTTTGGGCTCAAGGGTCCTGTTTCTGTTTATTCTGGAATGTAATGTTTAGAGAGACTGGTGATGTTGCTTGAAAGAGTGGTCCTGATGTTTGTGTCTGGTCTTATGTATTTGAAACCTATAGGCTATTGGTGGTCATGTGAGTATTTTAACTCATGGATATTTGGTGAGTATTCTGGGATCGTGGGAGGTTCCTTGTGTGTGTTTAGAAATAGAAAAGCCATGTAGACTGGTTGTGCATTTGGAATAGCAGATTGTAGGAATTTTAGAGCTTTAGGCTTTTGCTTCAGTCTTGGCTAGGGGTGGTGTGTGAGACAACTTGTGTATGCTAGGTGGTTTTCTGGAATCTGTGCCCATAGTATTTACACAGTGTGCATATGGACCATGTGTCTATTATATGTTTGTATCTAGTGCATGTGTATGTGTGTGTATAGTTATAGGAATGATGTGAACATTCAGGGTACTAGGGTTTTCTATTTTAGGTAGAAACGGGTAATTTGTCTATATGTTGATGGTGCATGTGTCACCAGTGAAGGGTTTGAGAATGTCTTCAAAAATGTAGGATCATCTACTCAAAACTTCAGGGTTCTTGGCAGAGAAGAATTTAAGGCCCAGATTTTAGGGAAAGTGAAAGAGCTTGTTTGCAAAGCAAAAGTACACACTTGAAAGGCTGAATGTGGGCATACTTAGAGGCCAAGTAGCCTCCCAGTCAGATGGTTGGTGGCTTATAATGTTCAGGGGAAGTAATATTAATAAGCAGGGGTTGAATATGAAGGGGATTCTCTTGATTTTGGAGGTCTTTTGTGGAACCCTGCTCAGTTTCATTAGCATCTATTTATGCAACCGACGGGTGTATACGTACATGTGTTAAACAGCCTCAATAAATAAAAAGGTGAAAATTAGGGTTAGGAATGTCTCTGGAGCATCTGCATGAAGAACCAACCTGAGCTTTTTCAAGATTGTAGTCACTTTGTAGTTAGGTAGAATACTGGCTCTAAGCTTGCTGTGTGACCTACCTTGCTTGGAGTCCTCTTTTTTTTCTATCATTGACAAGAGGACATCATGAGGCTGATTGCTGGAGGATATGGCCTTGGGAGAGCTGCATGTCCCTATCACTTGAGTGAGGCCAGACTGGGGAAGGAGTGCTGTCTGGCAGAGCCATCCCTAATACTGACCCTCAGATGCCGTGCCTGAGAGGATAAATGCCTATCACTTTGAATTGCTGAATTTTCCAGTGTTTGTTAGTCTACAATATCGGTTCACTAGGTAACTAGGACTCCCCAAAATAAATATACACCATAAACTCAGATTTCAGGTATCAAGTGAAGAGAAAACCACAGAAATTAAAATCATTTTGTACCAGGCAATGTATTCTTCCATTTGCACTTTTCCTCAAGCTTATATTTGTAGCTCTTCCCTTCTTTCTGTAGAGACCCTGTCCTTTAATTGCTTACTGATTCTCTCCAGAAATTCCATGTGTGAATCCATAATACATATATTTGTTTATTGTCTATTTTCTTCTGTGGGATGAAATATCCATAAGAGGGATGGTCTTTCAGTTTCTCTTGGTGCTTAGTAAGTAATCATTGAAGGAATCAAAGAATGCTGCCTTATGTTGAGTTCCTTACAGTTCAGTCCCTGAGACAGTTTTGTAAGCAGGTTTTTTGTTTGTTTGTTCATTTTTTTTGTTTAAAGTAATATTCAAAGAGAGCATAATCAGGCTGAGGAGAAGTTGAAATATGGCCCGGATCCCCAAACAGTCTCAGCTAGCCTTATGTGTCAGTGGAGGATTAATATTGTCATTAGGGGTGTGCTCAGCTTTTTATTACCCATTTATCCATGAAACCACCCTAGAAAGTTGTAAGAGCTCTTGTGGGTGCTCTCTATAGCTGATGCAGATGTCAAGGGAGCTGACAGCCAAAGCTGTTTTCAGCAGCATTCCCAGAAATTGGTAAAAGAGTCCCTTCATTGAGAATAGATCCAGGTTGCAGATTTCAGTATCCAACATAATCTACTTCTGTTCAGCTCAAATTCATTACTTTCATTTCCATTCTGAGGAAGGAAAAAAAAATGTGTGTTTGTGTTCAGGATTGTGGGAGTTTTTTATGTATGTTCAGAGTGCTTTAGGCTTATATGTTTAGGTTTATATGTATGAATTTAGGGGCTGTGAGAACTGTGTATGAAAGGGTTAAAAGCTAGCATATATATATATATATATATATATATAATTTTCAGTTGTAGATGCACACAATTCCTTTATTTATTTTTGTGTGATGCTAAGAATAGAACCCAGTGCCTTACATAAGCTAGGCAAGTGCTCTACCACTGAACCTTAGCCCTAGGACCAGCCCCTAGCACATTCATTTTTGATACAAAAGAATTTCAGGGGAAAATTTGCTAGTTTTTGTTGAGCATTTTACATCATATGTGTGTGTTTTTTCACTATACCCCAATAGAGTCAATGACTTGAGAAGTAGTTTGAATGAGCTTTATTAGCAACAAGCTGGCCTGATGAAATGGAAGATGGTAGGCTCAAAGAAACATATAATGGTCCTAGGTGGGTGCATCAGTTGTCTAGTGTTTCAGAAAAGGAGCCTCTTATGGATTGTGGGCTGTGTATGTCTTATCTTATTCATGTATGTCACCAAGAGTTCCAGTCCAGTAGGTCTAAACAAGACTTAATTGATCAGAGTTTATGTGTTAAAATTCTTGATTAGAGTAGTTTGTGGGTTTTGTTGTGGTCAACATTTCTTTTTCTGTTATTGGGGGGAGGTTATGGTTACTGGGGATTGAACTCAGGGGCACTTGGCCACTGAGCCACATCCCCAGCTCTAGTTTGTCTTTTATTTAGAGACAGAGTCATACTGAGTTTCTTAGTTCCTCACTGTTGCTGAGGCTGGCTTTGAACTCTCGATCCTCCTGCCTCAGCCTCCCTCTGAAGGTGCTGGGATTACAGATGTGCACCACCATGCCTGTCATGGTCAACATTTCTGGCAAGCATCTTTTCAGGTCTGACCTTCTCCCAAAACTTTGGACTAGGAGTTTCCAAGAAGGGAAGGTCTTGTGCATTTCTAGCTGGGTTTATAGTGTGCAGATAATCTGTGACAGACAGGGCAGGTATAAGCTAAGAGAATTGGATTTCCATTGGGTGAAAGGCTTATATGTTCTTTCAAGATATTTCTTTTATTATAATTATTATAAGAGAGCCATTTGACCAAAAGACATTTTGCAATAAAAATTTCTTATCAATTTTTGTGGTTCTCATGTATTGTGCAGTGAAATTGGCGATATGCTCTTATGTGGTATTGGTGGACTGTTGGGCAGCCCTTGTATGTATTTCTGGATGCTAGGAAAAATTCCTTTCATTTTGATGAGCATGAAAATTATGGGGTGGTTATTTGTATGAGAAAATGAGATGCTGTGCTTTTCTTGGAAGGATGGTAAGAATTCAGAAGGCTTCAGTGTTTTGTACTCTTTTTTTGTGGGTTGCTGGTTTCCCTAAAATATTGATATGCATTCAAAGTTTAGGGTTTGTTTTGTTTTCAAATTACCCATAAGAATCTGATATATATTCACTGGTATGTGTGATGGTGTCTGCGTGGCTGTTTGAGAACAAGGGAAAGTCATGGTGTCTTGTGAGACTGTGCAGGGTTTGGAGTATTTAGAGGGCTGTTGTTTATTTGTTTAGGCTCATGAATGCACCTTGGGATGTTTGGGTGTAATATGTGTGTTTGCGTATGGGCTATGTTAATGAATGTGTTTGGGTATATATCTATGGGTTTGTCATGTTATTGATATTGTTGGGAAATGGAGGAGTGGTATTTGTGTACTTGAGATATGGCATATACTTGGTTATGTGGGGTTTTATAAAAAAATTCTTTATTCATGTATATGTACTTGCATGCTTGAAGGCTGGTCAGTTACTAATTTTGTGGAGTAGTAGGATGAATATGTTTAAGTGTGGTGTGGAGTTGGTAGGGTTCTGCATTTTTATAGACAAGGAGTTATTCATATTTGGGAGTGTGTTAACTTGTATATGAAGATAGTATAATATTTGTGTATAATTTGATATATTTGCATATTTTTATCTAATGGGTAACTGTGTAGAAATTAGAAAATTATTTGTGTCTTCAGTTTGTATTAACTACCACAGCTCAGGTGTGTGTGGGTGTATTTGTGTTGCATGTATCAGTAATAGTTGTGACAAGGAGAATATTTAGGTGTCAATTAGTATGTGTGCTTAAGGGACATGGCAGTCGATGTCTGCTTTCTGGGGCCATATATGTATGAATTAGAAAGTTATTTGTAACTGGGAGGTGAGGAATTTATTTGTAACTTCCTCAAGTAGAAAGTTATTTGTAACTGGTATGTGATGAAGAGGTGACATTGTGCATATATATGGGGATTATGAGAATTTTGTATATATGTTTTAGGGATACATGATACAGCTATTAGCATTTGAGTAAAAACAAAATGTGTTTTACTGGCCCGTGATAATTTGGATTTTGTAGGTGAGCTTATGTGTATTTTAGATGATATTCTTGAGATATTTTTTGTCTCAGGCATGCAAATTGGTTTGTGGCTTTGTAGATGGATGGTTGAATTCTATAAATTTCTTCATTGGGAATGACGTTGCTAGGAGTATTCAAAGTGTATGTCTTTGGAGAATGCTGTATCATTTCTAGGTGTGGATAGGAATGTTGGCAGGTTGCATTCTGGAGATGTGGAATACTGTGTAATGTTTCAAAGACACTCTATATTCATGATTTGGATATATTTATGTGCCTCTCTTTCCTTTCCTGTTTAGAAATTATCTATATATTGATCCATAAATAGAGATTAATGTATGCACTTTTTTATGTGTTTTGCTATTGAACTCTCTGTGTGATTGCATGCAAGACTAGCATTTTTGTGTTTTGTGTGTATGTAGGCACCCAAGTGATTAGGTGTATCTTCATGGATTTGTGGATGTGTGTATTTAGAATCTTTGTATACAGGATTCTCAGGAATTGTGTTTTGTGTTTATTGTGGCATGTAATTCTTGATGATTTTGGTGATGCTCATTGAATGTGTGGTCCTGATATATAATTATGTTTAGTCTCATGCATTTGAGAAGTATAAATTGTTGGTGGCTGAGTGTGTTTTGAATTCATTGGGATCTTGTGATGTGTACTCTGGCAGATGTGAGAGGTTCATTGTGTGCTTGAAAATATATTTGGATATTATGGAATGTGTGTATTTTAGAACTGTGGGATTTCATGTGGGTCTGTTGTGTAGTTCAAGAGATGACTGGTTGTATATTTTTGGTTTTCCAGGGTCTTTGCCTGTAAGATATTCATTGGGTATATATGAGCTGTGTATTTGTTGTACAGGTATGTGTCCAACTGATGTTGTACCTGTATGAATACTTGTAGGAATGTGCTTGAACATTTAGTTTGAATAGGGTATTTTTCTCCAAAAATTCATGTAGTAACAGGTGGTGTTTCTGTGCATTTGGGATGCAGATATCTGATGTTCATCTGGTCAGAAGCCATGAGGTGTATTTTTGTCTAGAGGTGTTAATGAAGTTTTGTTTGTGTATTTGGGATTGGAATTCAAGTTAGTACCCTGGGACAGGTAAATTTTGTGCACATATTCTTTGTGTGCTGGAGCTGCCAATAACCAGCTATGGTAGCTGATGCTGCTCATCCCTTTCAGTTTGGTGTTCAGAAGCATCGGATTAGTTAGTGTACAAAGTATATCTGTCTCAAGAAGTTAGTCTTGAGATAGATATACTTTGTACACTAAAAGTTAAGGCTTTCTTACCTACCTCTAGATTATTTACTAGAATACTTCTATTGTGTGTGTGTGTGTGTGTGTGTGTGTTTACCATTTTTTTTATGAGCAGGCATCTGTGTGAAGTAAATATATTCAGGCAACCATGTGTTCATATCTTACAGATTGTGCATACATTGTGAGTGGGGCATCAGGACATATCACAACAACTATAAAATGTTTGTGCTGCTTTTCTCTGCCTGAGACAGCCAGTAATGAAGAGGCAGAGAGGTAAGAGAAGAAAGGCTTCATTTTTCTAGAATCCTTTTTGTCAGAAATTAATGCCTAGCTCCTGATTTCATCTTGCTTAGTGCTGTTGAGTGAAATGTATAAAGTGTATTATACATTTGTTCTCTCAGTATTGTTCTCTCAGTCTTGGGAAGGTGGGTCCAAGGGCAGTTCACTAGAGTTGACAGAATGTCCTTTAGAGGATCTGGGGTTGTGTGGGTCTTATCTGGGTCGAGTGGACATTGAGCCATCTGTATCTGTGAATCTAAGATAATGTGATTGTTTAGATGCTTGCATTCTGAAGATGTGAGCATCTGGTTTCACTTCTAGTCGGAATCTTCTCTACACTTCTGCCCATGTCTTTTCATTTGGCCATTTCCTATGACCTATCAAGGAGAAGTTCCCAGTACAAGGGTTAGTACTTTTAACTAACTCTATGGTTAGTCAATATGATACAGTGAGAGTGTGGGGAGAAAGAACGCTATGTTTGTAAATTCAAAAGAAGAGACTAGAGGAAAAAATAACTTTTAATTTAGGGTTCATCATCACTGTGTTCCCTTGAGTCTCAGAGGAGACTTGGTATGAGGACTATTGAGAAAGGCAGGCATCATTGAGATTGGTGGGCTCTTTTAGATGGACTGAATGCTTTTTTTTTTCTTGAGAGACAGATATGAGCTTTGGGACAAGGGGTAGATATTCTGGTATTGATCTTTAGTTTCCCCCAAAGATTCACCATTATACCTGTGTTCCCCACCTGATGGCACTATTGGGAGGTGTGGGAAGTTTTTAGAAAGTGGGACTCAGATGATAAAAGTAATTCATTGGGGATGTGCACCTAAAGGAATACTGGGATCTCTGTGCATTTGTCTCTATTCTGTTTTCTATTTTGTTTCTCTTTGCTTCCCAGCTCTCATGAGGGGAGCAGAACGTAGTCTCTTACAGATGTTCTGGAGTGTATATTTGGGATTGGCCCAGGAGAGCAGGGCTATGAGGAGCAGGGCACAGGGAAGCAGGATCAGAGAGAGAAGAGACCAGGGGAGCAAGACTCAGGTGAGCAGAGCCAGGAGGAACAGGTCCAGGGGGAGCAGGGCCAGAGGGAGTGGGTCCTGGGGAAGTAGGACCAGGAGGAGCAGGGCCAAGTGGGAACAGGGCTCTGGGGGAGTGGAGCCCATGGGGGAGCAGGGCCCAGGAGAGCAGGGCCAGATAGAACAGAGCCCTGGGGGAGCAAGACCAGAGGGAGAACAACCCAGGGGAGCAGGGCTAGGTAGAGCATGGCCGGGGGAGAAGGGCACACAGGGAATAGGCCCAGGGGAGCAGGGCCAGGGGAGCAGGCCACAAGGGAAGCAGGGACCTTGGGAGCAGGGCCAGGGGGAGAAGGACCTAGCAGGAGTACGTCCCAGGGGTTTTCCCAGGGGAGCATGGCTGGGGCAGAAGGGCACACAGGGAGTAGGGCCCAGGGGAGCAGGGCCAGTGAGTGCAGGTCCCAGGGGAGCAAGGCACAGGGGACAGAGCCAAGAGAAAAAGGCCAGGGGGAGCAGGGCCCAGGGGGATCTGTGCTTAGGGGGAGCAGAGCCCAGGGCGAGCAGAACCACGGGGAGCAGAACCAGGGGGAGCAGAGCCAAGGGAGCAGGGTCAGGGGGAGCAGGGCCCAGTGAGAGCTAGGCTCAGTGGGAGACTGGCACAGGGGAACCAGGGCTCAGGAGAAGCAGAACTTGGGGAAGAAAGGCCCAGGGGTTCAGGACTGGGTGTGTAGGGCCAAGGGGAGCAGGGCCAGGGAAAGAAGGGCCCTGGAGGAGCAAGATAAGTTGGAGCATGTCCAAGGGAGAAGAGGACCAGAGAGAGGAGGGCCAAGGAGAGCAGAACTAGAAGGAGCACAGCCCATAGAAAGTAGGGCCAGAGGGAGAAGAGCAAGGAGAGCAGGGCCAGGGAGTGCAGGGCCAGGGAGAACAGGGCCAGGGAGGGCAGAGCCAGGGAGAGTAGAGCCAGGAGAAAAGGGCCAGGGAGAGCAGGCCAGGGGGAAAAGGGCCAAGGGGGAGCAGCGTCCAGGAGGAGTGAAGCACAGGTGGGGACAGGGTCCAGAGAACAGGGCCCAGGGGAGCAGGGCCAGGTGCTGCAGGGCCCAGGGAGAGCAGGAAACAGGGGGAGCATGGCCCAGGGAAGCGGGCGCAGGAGAAGCAGGGAAAGGGGGAGCAGAGCCATGCGGAGCAGGGCCAGGCAGTGCAGGACACAGGTGCACTGGGGCTCATTGGAGCAGGGCCAGGGATAGCAAGTTCCAGAGTAGTATCACCCAGTGGAGAAGCACCAGGAGGAACAGGGCCAGAGGGAGAAGGGCCAGGGGGAGCAGGGCTAGAGGGAGAAGAACCCAGGGAAAGAAGTGCCAGGGGAAGCAGTGCCTCCAGGATCAGGCCCAGGGGAAGCAGGGTCAAGGGGAGAAGGGCCAGGGGAAGCAGGGCCCAGGGAAGCAGGACCAGGTGGAGCAGGGTACAGGGGGAGCAGGGCCCAGGGGGAGTGGGGCCAAGGGGGGACCAGGGCCTAGGAGGAGCAGAAATAGCAGAAGCAGGGTGCAGAGGAGAAAGAATAGGGGGACTAGGGCCCAGTGGAGCAGGGCCATGAGGAGCAGGGCCTGCGGGGAGCAAGATCAGTTGGAGTACTGCCCAGGGAAAGGAAGAACACGGGGAGCAGGGCACAGGATATAAGGGCTAGGGGCATCATAGGCTACAGGTGTAAGGCCAGGGGGAGCCAGATCAGGGGAGCAAGGCCTATGGGGAGAAGGACCAGGGGAAGCAGGGCCCAGGGGGAGTGAGGCACAGGAATCCAGGGCAATGGGGGAGTAGAACCAGGAGTAGCAGTGTCCAGGGAGTAGGGTCATGGAGAGCAGGGCCAGAAGGAACGGGGCCCAGAGAATCAGGACCAAGAAGAGTATATCCAAGGGGGAGCACGACTTAGGGGGAGTGGAGCCTAGGGAGGAGCAAGGCCCAGGACAGCAAGGCCAGGAGTAGCCGGGGCAAGGAGAAGCAGGGATCAGGGCAAGCATGGCCCAAGTTAGCATGGCCCATGTGGAGCAAGAGCATGGGGAGAAGGGCCCAGAGGGAGCAAGGCCCTGAGGGAGCAAGGCACAGGGGTTCAGGGCCCAGGTTGAGAAGGGCCAGGGGGAGGAGGGCCCATGGGGAGTAGTGCCATAGGGAGGAGGGACCAGGAAAGCAGGACCAGAGAAAGCAAGGCCCAGGGATCAGGGCCCAGGGGGAAAACGGCCAGGTGGAGCAGGGCCAAAGGGAGCAGGGCCAAGGGGGAGCAGGGCTCAGAGGAGCAGGGCCAAGGGGATTGGGGACAAGGGAGTAGGGAACATGGGGAGCAGGGCCAGGGAGAGCAGGGCTCAGAGGAGCAGGACCAAAAGGAGTGGGGACAAGGGAGGAGGGAACATTGGGAACAGGGCCAGGGAGACCAGGGCACAGAGGAGCAGGGCCAAGGAGAGTTTTGACAAGGGAGTAGGGAACATGTGGAGCAGGTCCAGTTTGAGCAGGTCCAGGGGAAGTATGGCCCAGAGGGGGCATGGCCCAGGGGAGCAGGGACAGAGGAGCAGGGCCAGGGGGAGCAAGTTATGGGAGCAGGGCAGGGGGAGCAGGGCCCAGGGAAGCAGGAACATGGGGAGCAGGAATCGGGGTAGCAAAGCCCAGGGGGAGCAGGACACAGGAAAACTGATGCCCAGGCAGAGAAGAACCTGAGAGAGCAGGGCCCAGAGGAGCAGGTCCAGGGGGAGCAAGTCATGGGAGCAGGGCAGGGGGAACAGGGCCCAGGGAAGCAGGAATATGGGGAGCAGGAATCAGGGGTAGCAAAGCCCAGGGGGAGCGGGACACAGGAAAACTGATGCCCAGGCAGAGACCAACCAGGGAGAGCAGGGCCCAGAGGAGCAGGGCCAGGGGGAGCAAGTCAGGGGAGCAAGTCAGGGGAGCAAGTCAGGGGAACAGGGCATGGGGAGCAGGGCCCATGGAAGCAGGAACATGGGGAGCAGGACTCAGGGGTAGCAAGGCCCAGGGGGAGCGGAACACAGGCAAACTGATGCCCAGGCAGAGAAGAACCAGGGAGAGCAGGGCACAGAGGAGCAGGGCCAGGGGGAGCAAGTCAGGGAAGCAAGTCAGGGGAGCAAGTCAGGGGAGCAGGGCATGGGTAGCAGGGCCCAGGGAAGCAGGAACATGGGGAGCAGGAATCAGGGGTAGCAAAGCCCAGGGGGAGCAGGACACAGGAAAACTGATGCCCAGGCAGAGAAGAACCAGGGAGAGCAGGGCGCAGAGGAGCAGGGCCTGGGGGAGCAAGTCAGGGGAGCAAGTCAGGGGAGCAACTCAGGGGAGCAGGGCATGGGGAGCAGGGCCCATGGAAGCAGGAACATGGGGAGCAGGACTCAGGGGTAGCAAGGCCCAGGGGGAGCGGGACACAGAATAACCGATGGCCAGGCAGAGAAGAACCAGGGAGAGCAGGGCACAGGGGAGCAGGGCCAGGGGGAAGCAGGGCCCTGGGGAGCAGGGCCAGGAAGTGCAGGGCCCGGGGAAGCAAGACCAGAGGGAGCAGGGCAAAGAGGAGCAGAGCCAGGGGGAACAAGGTAGGGGCAGCTGGGCCAGAGGTATGGGGTCCGGGGAAGCAGGACCAGGGGGGCAGAGCCCAGGGGAAGCAGGTTTCAAGGGGGAATGGAGCCCAAGTGGGGAGCAAGGCCCAGAAGAGCAGGGCCAGGTGGAGCAGGGCCCAGGAGGGAACAGGTTCAGAGGGAGAACAGCCCAGAAGAGCAGGGCCAGGCGGAGCAGGACACAGGGGGAGCAAGGACTAGGGGAGCAGGTACAGGGGAAGAAGAGTAGGGCGCAGGGAGCAGGGCCAGGGAGAGCAGGTCCCAGGGGAGCATATAGCAGGGAAGCAGGGCCAGGGAGAGAAGGGTCCAGGAGAAGCAGGGAACAGGGGGAGCAGAGCCCAGGGGAGTAGTCCTATGGGAAGCAGGGGCACGGGAGCAGGGCCCAGGAGAAGCAGGGAACAGAGAGCATGGAGGCCTACAAGGAATAGAGCCATGAAATTATGCCAGGGGGAGCTGGGTCCATGGGGAGCAGGGCCATGGTTATCACGATCAAGTGGAGCAGAGCACAAGGAGAACAGGACCAGGGAATTAGTGCCAGGGGGAGCAGGGCTCATGGGGAGCTGTGCCTGGAAAGTTGGACCAGAGAAGCAGGGCTCAGGGGAGTAGGGCCTAGTGGGAACACGGCCCAGGAGAGCAGGGCCAGAAGGAGTGGGGCCAAGGGGGACCAGGTTCCTGGGGGACCTGGGGCCAGAAGGAGCAGAACAAGGAAGAGAAGGGCCCAGGGGAGCAGGACTGGGGAGAGAAGGACCCAGGGGAACAGGGCCAGGGAAGAAGGGCCCAGGGAGAGGAGAACCAGGGGGAGCAAGACTTAGCAAAGCCGGGCTAGGTGGAGCAGAGCCCATAGGGAGTAGGGCGAGGGGGAGCAGAGCAGTGGAGCAGGGAACATTGTGAGCAGGGCCAGGGAGAGCAGGACTCAGAGGAGCAGGGCCAAGGGGAGTGGGGGCAAGGGAGTAGGGAACATGGGGAGCAGGTCCAGGGGGAGTAGGCCTAAGGGGAGTATGGACCGGGGGAGAATGGCGAAGGGGAGCCCAGCTCAGAGGAGCAGGGCCAGGGGGAGCAAGTCATGGGAGCAGGGCAGGGGGAGTAGGGCCCAGGGAAGCAGGAACATGGGGAGCAAGGAGAGGAGGCCTACATGGAACAGGACCCAGGAGATCCAGGCTAGGGTGTGAAGGGCTCACAGGAAATAGGGTCGGGGTAGCAGGGTCAGTGGAGAAGGGCCCATGGGGAGAAGGACCATGGCAAACAGGGCCCAAAGGAAGCAAGGCCCAGGGGAGCAGGGCACAGGGAAACCAGTGCAGAGGGAGTAGAACCATTTGGAGGAGGGCCCAAGGAGCATGGCTGGGGAGAGCTGGGCCTAGGGGAGCATGGTCAGGAGAATCAGGGTCCAGAAATGCAGGGTCAGGGGGAGCAGGGCCCAGGGGAAGCAGGGCCCAGGGGGAGCAGAACCCAGGGTAGCAGGGCTCAGGGAGCACGGCCAAGGTGGAGCAGGTCCAGGGGAACAGGGCCAGGAGGAGCAGGACCCAGGAAAGCAGGACCATGGGGAGCAGGACACATGGGTGCAGGGCTCAGGGGAGTAGGTACAGGGGGAACAGTACACAGTGATAGCAGGGCCCAAGGGAGTAGGAGCAGGGAGAGAAGATGTCAGAGGAGCAAGGCCCAGGGAAGCAGAGCCAGGGGAGCAGATCCAGAGAGAAAAGGGCCAGAGGGAGCAGGGCCAGAGGGAGAAGGGCCCAGGGTGAGCAGTACCAGGGTGAGCAGTACCAGGGTGAGCAGGGCACGGGGAAGCAGGCCCAGGAGAAGCAGGGAAAGGGGGAGCAGGGCCTATGGGAAACAGGGCCATGGTTATCAGGACCAGGTGGAGCAGGTCCCAAGGAGAGCAGGAAAGGGGATTAGAGCCAGGGGGAGCAGGTCACAAGGAGAACAGGAAAGGTATTAGGGCCACAGGGAGCAGAGCCCATGGGGAGCAGTGCCATGGGGAGCAGGGACCAAGAAAGCAAGACCAGAGGGAGCACAGCCTAGAGGAACAGGACCCAGGGGAGTAGGGCCACGGGGGAGCAGGGCCCAGGGTGCAGGGTCAGGAGGGAGTAGGGCCCAGGAGAGCAGGGCTAGGAGGAGCAGGGCACAGGGAAGCAGGACCAGAGAGAGAAGGGACCAGGGGAGCAAGACCCAGGTGAGCAGAGCCAGGAGGAACAGGTCCAGGGGGAGCAGGGCCAGAGGGAGTGGGTCCTGGGGAAGTAGGACCAGGGGGAGCAGGGCCAAGTGGGAACAGGGCTCTGGGTGAGTGGAGCCCATGGGGGAGCAGGGCCCAGGAAAGCAGGGACAGATAGAACAGAGCCCTGGGGAGCAGGACCAGAGGGAGAACAGCCCAGGGGAGCAGGGCCAGGTAGAGCAGGGCCGGGGGAGAAGGGCACACAGGGAGTAGGGCCCAGGAGAGCAGGGCCAGGGGGAGCAGGCCACAGGGGAACCAGGGCCCTGGGGAGCAGGGCCAGGGGGAGAAGGACCTAGCAGGAGTACGGCCCAGGGGAGAAGGGCCAGTGAGTGCAGGGTACAGGGGAGCAGAGCCAGAGGGAACAGAGCCAGGAGAAAAAGGCCTGGGGGAGCAGGGCCCAGGGGGAGCTGTGCCTAGGGGGAGCAGAGCCCAGGGCAAGCAGAACCAGGGGGAGCAGGGCCAAGGGAGCAGGGCCAGCGTGAGCACGGCCCAGTGGGAGCAAGCCTCAGTGGGAGATGGGCACAGGGGAACCAGGGCCCAGGAGGAGCAGAACCAGGGGAAGCAAGGCCCAGGGATGCAGTACTGGGGTTGTAGGGCCAAGGGGAGCAGGGCCAGGGAAAGAAGGGCCCTGGAGGAGCAGGATAAGTTGGAGCAAGGCCAAGGGAGAAGAGGACCAGAGAGAGCAGGGCCAAGGAGAGCAGGGCTAGAAGGAGCACAGCCCATAGAAAGTAGGGCCAAAGGGAGCAGGGCAAGGGGAGCAGGGCCAGGGAGTGCAGGGCCAGGGAGAACAGGGCCAGGGAGGGCAGAGCCAGGGAGAGTAGAGCCAGGAGAAAAGGGCCAGGGGGAGCAGGCCAGGGGGAGAAAGGGCCAGGGGGAGAAGGGCCAAGGGAGTGCAGCGCCCAAGAGGAGTGAAGCATAGGTGGAAACAGGGTCCAGAGAACGGGGCCCAGGGGAGCAGGGCCAGGTGCAGCAGGGCCCAGGGAGAGCAGGACACAGGGGGAGCAGGGCCCGGGGAAGCAGGCGCAGGAGAAGCAGGGAAAGGGGGAGCAGAGCCAGGGTTAGCAGGGCAAAGGAGTGTAGGACGCAGGTGGACTGGGGCTCATTGGAGCAGGGCCAGGGAGAGCAAGTTCCAGAGTAGTATCACCCAGTTGAGAAGCACCAGGGGGAACAGGGCCAGAGGGAGAAGGGCCAGGGGGAGCATGGCCAGGGGGAGAAGGACCCAGGGAAAGCAGTGGCAGGGGAAGCAGTGCCTCCAGGATCAGGCCCAGGGGAAGCAGGGCCAAGGGGAGGAGGGCCAGGGGAAGCAGGGCCCAGGGAAGCAGGGCAAGGTGGAGCAGGGTACAGGGGGAGCAGAGCCCAGGGCGAGCGGGATCCAGGGGGGACCAGGTCCCAGGAGGAGCAGAAAAAGGGGAAGCAGGGCCCAGGGGAGCAAGAATGGGGGGACTAGGGCCCAGTGGATGAGGGCCATGAGGAGCAGGGCCTGGGGGGGAGCAAGACCAGTTGGAGCAGTACCCAGGGAAAGAAAGACCACGGTGAGCAGGACAGAGGATATAAGGGCTAGTGGGATCATAGGCTGCAGGTGTAAGGCCAGGGGGAGCAGGACCAGGGGAGTAAGGCCTATGGGGAGAAGGACCAGGGGGAGCAGGGCCCAGGGGGATTGAGGCACAGGAATACAGGGCAATGGGGTAGTAAAACCAGGAGTAGCAGTGTCTAGGGATTACGGTCAAGGGGAACAGGGCCAGAGAGAACAGGGCCCAGAGAAGCAGGACCAAGGAGAGTAGAACCAACGGGGAGCACGACTCAGGGGGAGCAAGGCCCAGGAGAGCAGGGCCAGGAGTAGCAGGGCCCAGGAGAAGTAGGGATCAGGGCAAGCATGGCCCAAGTTAGCATGGCCCATGTGGAGCAAGAGCATCGGGAGAAGGGCCCAGGGGGAGCAAGGCCCTGAGAGAGCAAGGCACAGGGGAACAGGGCCCAGGTGAGCAGGGCCAGTGGGAGGAGGGCCCATGGGGAGTAGTGCTATGGGGAGCAGGGACCAGGAAAGCAGGACCAGAGGAAGCAAGGCCCAGGGAGCAGGGCCCAGGGAGAAAACGGCCAGGGGGAGCAGGGCCAGAGGGAGGTGAGCCAAGGGGGAGCAGGTCCCAGGGGGACCTGCGTCCGGAAAGAGCAGAAGCAGGGGGAGAATGGCCCAGGGGATTAGGACTGGGGAGAATAGGATCCAGGGGAACAGGGCCAGGGGGAGCAGGGCCCAGGGAGAGGAGAAACACGGGGAGCAAAACTCAGCAAAGCAGGGCTAGGGGTAGCAGAGCCCACAGGGAGTAGGGCCACGGGGAGCAGGGCATGGGAGAAGGAAACATGGGGAGCAGGGCCAGCGAGAGCAGGGCTCAGAGGAGCAGGGCCAAGGGGAGTGGGGACAAGGGAGTAGGAAACATGGGGAGCAGGTCCAGGGGGACCAGGCCCAGGGGGAGTATGGCCCAGGGTGAGCATGGCCAAGGGGAGCAGGGCCCAGAGGAGCAAGGCCAGGGGGAGCAAGTCATGGGAGCAGGGCTGGAGGAGCAGTGCCCAGGGAAGCAGGAACATGGGGAGCAGTAATCATGGGTAGCAAAGCCCAGGGGGAGCGGGACACAGTAAAACTGATGCCCAGGCAGAGAAGAACCAGGGAGAGCAGGGCCCAGAGGAGCAGGGCCTGGGGGAGCAAGTCAGGGGAGCAAGTCAGGGGAGCAAGTTAGGGGAGCAAGTCAGGGGAGCAGGGCATGGGGCGCAGGGCCCATGGAAGCAGGAACATGGGGAGCAGGATTCAGGGGTAGCAAGACCCAGGGGGAGCGGGACACAGAATAACCGATGGCCAGGCAGAGAAGAACCAGGGAGAGCAGGGCACAGGGGAGCAGGGCCAGGGGGAAGCAGGGCCCTCTGGAGAAGGGCCAGGAAGTGCAGGGCCCGGGGAAGCAAGACCAGAGGGAGCAGGACCAAGAGGAGCAGAGCCAGGGGGACCATGGTAGGGGGAGCTGGGCCAGAGGTATGGGGTTTAGGGAAGCAGGACCAGGGGGAGCAGAGCCAAGGGGGAGCAGGGTTCAAGGGGAATGGAGCCCAAGTGGGGAGCAAGGCCCAGAAGAGCAGGGCCAGGTGGAGCAGGTTCCAGGAGGGAACAGGACCAGAGGGAGAACAGCCCAAAGAGCAGGGCCAGGCGGAGCAAGACACAGGGGTAGCAAGGCCTAGGGGAGCAGGGACAGGGGGAAAAGAGTAGGGCGCAGGGAGCAGTGCCAGGGAGAGCAGGTCCCAGGGGAGTATATAGCAGGGAAGCAGGGCAAGGGAGAGAAGGGGCCAGGAGAAGCAGGGAACAGGGTTAGCAGAGCCCAGGAGAGTAGGCCCATGGGAAGCATGACCAGGGATTGCAGGGGCAGGGGAGCAGGGCCCAGGAGAAGCAGGGAACAGAGAGCAGTATGCCTATGGGGAGCAGAGCCAGGGGATTATCGCAGGGGGAGCAGGGCCCATGGGGAGCACGGCCATGGTTATCAGGACCAAGTGGAACAGAGCCCAAGGGGAACAGGACCAGGGAATTAGGGCCAGGGGGAGCAGGGCCCATGGATAGCTGTGCGAGGAGGAACAGGGCCTGGAAAGTGGGACCAGAGAAGCAGGGTTCAGGGGAGTAGGGCCTAGGGGAGTAGGGCCAAGGGAAACATTGACAGGGGGAGCAGGGCCAGAAAGAACTGGGCCAAGGGACGCAGCACCAGGGGGAGAAGGGACAAGGGGTGCAGGGCCCAGAGGGAGCTGGGCCCAAGGGGGAGCAGGATCCAAGGGAGTATGGCCGGGAAGAGGAGGGCCCAGGGGGGAGCAGGACCACAGGGAGCACAGCCCAAGGGAGCACAGCCAGGGGAGAACAGGCCCCAGGGGAGCGGGGTGCAGAGGGAGGAGGTCCAGTTACAGCAGGGCCCAGGAGAGCAGGCCTAGAGGGAGCAGAGCCCACAGGGAGTTGGGCCAGGGGTAGCAAGGCCAGGGGAACAGGGCCCATGGGGAGCAGGACCAATAAGAGCAGGGACTAGTGGGAGCAGGCCTTGGGGGAGCAGAACCAGAGGGAGCAGGACAAAGAACAGGGCCAAGGGGGAGCAGGGCCAAGGGAATCAGGGTCAGAAGCACCAGGGCTCCGGGGGAGCAGGAACAGTGTGAGCAGGGCCCAGGGGAATAAGTTCCAGGGAAGATGGGCCAGAGGAAACAGGGCCAGGGGGAGCATGGCCAGAGGCAGTGGGGGGAGGGAAGCAGGACCAGGGGGAGCAGGGCCAAGGAGGAGCAGAACTCAGGGGGAGAGGAGCCCAGTGGGGAGCAGGGCCCAGGAAGAGAGGGCCATGAAGAGCATGGACTGGGAGGGGCAGGACAAGAGGGAAAATAGTCCAGGGAAGAAAGGCCAGGGGGAAAAGGACACATTGGGAGCAGGGACCAGGGGAGCAGGGTCAGGGGAAGTAAAGACCAGGGGAGCAGGGCCAGGGGAAGCAGGGCCCAGAAGAGGAGGGCGCATGGGAGCAGGACTCCGGCGAGTAGTACCTAGGGGAGCAGGGCCAGGGGGAGCAGGGCCCAGGAGGAGCCGGACCAGGTGGAGCATGAACCAAGAAGAGGAGGCCTACTGGGAACAGGGCCCAGGAGAGCAAGTCTAGGAGAAGAGCCCACAGGAAGTAGGGCCAGGGTGAGCAGGGCCAGGGAAAGGAGGGCCCAGGAGGAGCTGGACCAGGCGAAGCATGGCTCAAGGAGAGGAGGCCTACAGGAACAGGACCCAGGAGATCAGGTTGCTATGGTCAAGGGGCCACGCTCTGTAAGATAGAATCATGGTTGGTGCATTCTCCTAGGACCCTGACCCACCACACTTGACAGAACTCCCTCCAGCACTGTGTCCCAGTTAAACTCCTTGTATTTCGTGAAGCAAATACCAAACTCCTAGTGCAGCAGCAAGAAACACCACGAAAAGTGGAGGATGACCAAATGGCTTCAGAGTCCCCACGGGGAGACACTTAGCCCCCAATGGCCACAGTTTACCTATAAAGAGAGAATTCAGCACTTCTGCCTCATGTTCATTGGAAAATCAGAAACCATATCCTCCAGGTCACATAGATGAAGACCCAGCTTTGATGGTCTCACTACAAAAGAAGCTAAAGCTCCTGACAACAACATATATTTCAAAAGCCCATTCTCAGAGGCAGTTTCTCAAGAAGTCTTTAGGCCAGCAGAGCTCCATGTTTGTGGAGTGTTTATCCTGTCCCTTACTTCTGGAAACTCCTCTACCACCTCCAAAGTTGTGAACTCCTGAGCATTTTTCATTCCACATATGTATTCAATGATTTTCTAACTCTTCTTCTCGAATTGCGTCTTACATGGGGCAAGGGTATTGTCAAGGCATTTTTCTGGATGATTGTGGGAAGATTTTGTGTAGAACACATTTGCATAAACATTGGATTTATTTTCCTATTTTCCATTCCAAAAACTGAATCCCTGACACTAACCCATACCCTACTAGACTCTGACTACGAATCATAATATGATAGAGAAAAATAACCCAAACAGAATAAAAATACTAGCAGTTCAGAGGAGGCATGATGCATAGTTGGACAGGCCTTTTGAATTATAAAGGGTACATGTTATGAATCTAGTCCAATGTAATAGATCTCCATGTGTTTTTAAACTTAACAAATATGTGAATTCCTGTCTCCCTTTCTTTGCAGCCTATTCGGCAAATGTCTTTTTACATGCACATACAGAATCCTACCTGGTTTCCCAGCTACATTCTTTTGAGGTGGCTGACTTGGGAGATACAATCTGTGAGAAGAAATCACTCCTCCTAAATGCTGTTTGAACTGAAAATCAACCTATGGGTGAGCTTCCTACTTGAACAACATGATACATACATCCATGTTCAGTAAAATAAATATTTTTGGATCTTTAAATGATCTATATTTCATGATGAATTTCAATTGGCATATATATTTTTACTTCTTAATGTCTCTGTGTTTGTGTTTGTGTATATATATCTATGTATATATACACACACACACTCTCCAGATTTTTCAAAATATAAAATATATGTGTCTTATTTTACACTCCCTAAATTCATGTTCCTATGTGGATTCATAATCAACTTTTCACAAGATTATTCTCAGAAATATTCATCCACCTGAAATACGTATTTGTTTCCTAGTACTGAAAACTAACTTCAGTGAATGGTGAATAGAAATCCGAACATTTCTTCAGTAACTGACCCTGTTTAACATTAATGCAAGTAGAGTCCTATGGGACATGATGTGTATTTGGACATTGATTTTTATTCAACACTGGCACATTACTATTTCTTTAGTTGATGCACATCATAGGATATATATTTCATCCTCATGTTCACAAATTTCTAGGCATTTGGTTCACTTTCTATCAAATCCTGCTTCAGAACACATGTATTCCTGCATGTTTCTTGACTGGTCTTTTCATGAGACTTCTTTCCAAGCATATTATTTTGGATTTCCTTAATCACTTTGGAACCAAAACTAACACACCCCTCATGGTAAACCATCACCCTAATATTACCATTAGATGTATAACTGGTTGGAATGAATGATCCTGTATCAATATAAGATTTCCTATATATTTTCAGATATCAATTCAATCCATTATTTAAATTGGAAACAGTTATATTCTTTTTTAACAGTGTGGTCTATTCATGCATAATCTCTATACTCATAGACCCTGGGTATACCTATTTGTACCCCTGAATGCTAATTTATACGTCTTCAATACATTGCTCCCAAAAATAGTTGAAGAAATTCTCATGTCACCTGATCTACATATATATTTTATCACAGTGATATTCTGGACACAAAATGCAAAGGTCACACTTATGATTGTACCAAAGCCTAATTGGAAAGTTAGCATGGATTACTAAAACCATCCTTGTCCAGGTTGCCTAATGCTCTCAAATGTCAATCCTATTGGTGACTACACATTTGTTTCTGCTTAGATTATATATTCAACCTCAACCCTGTTGAAAATGTCAAATCCTATCACTCACTTTATACTTTTCCTGATTTCCTAATGTCTATATTCATATCTGCTTTCCTACATATCTACCCCAGTTCATCATTGTGACTGACTCTTCACATGTGCTGACATTTACATTCACTCTCTAACAGACACCCTATTGCTAAAGAACTTTTGGTGCAAATATTATACCCACTCTTCTTCCTAAACCTACTGACTATCTTCCTAATCCTACCTACTATCCCTTTTTTACTGGATCTTCTCTTCTACATTCAATCATCCAAGGTACAAGGTCCTATGCCATTGTATATGGATTTGTCAGAGACATCTGTACAGAATGTAATTCAAAGCTAAGTATTTCAATCAAGGGCCCAATGCCCTTCTGGCCTTCAAATCTTACTTAGATTTCTGTTTTCATACATATATTTCACCTCTATATTATTATAAATATCACAGGTTCCCAATACCATTCTTCATCCAGCAGAATGATTTCTAACCCAAATCGAACATGTTCTTAACCCCAAGCATTTACTTTTCCCTCAATCTAACTTTACAAAAGAGCAGGGACAGAGTTGGTCTTACAATACAGGAATGTAGGGGATCTTTCACCTGCTGAAACCTCAAAGGTCCATGCAGAAATGATCCCTGGAGAAGATGTAGGCAGCCAGGAAGGACCTGAGAGAGCAGAAGTCATCTTCTGTGGCAAACAACCTGGTCAGGATGAAAAGATGTGTCTGATTGAGCCTCTCTCTTCTTAATGTAGACAAGATGGACCAAACCAGGCCTGTGTGGAGAGCTTTTCCTGGGTGCCTATGGTTGATATACCATTCTAACTTGTGAAAGTGTCACAGGAAGCAGGGGCAGCCTCCATCTCATGGGACCCCTGGAAGCAACAGTTAGGACAGAGTGGTTTCCAAGGCAGTGACCTCATTCAGTTTCTGAAGGAAGTGACCTCACCACACTTCCTTGGTGATGGAACTCTCTGAACTTGGGATCCAGGAAGCCAGGAACCCAGAGGCAGTCCCAGTGCCAGTCACAGTGGGCTCACTTGTTTGGATTTACCAAGGACAGAGTCAGTCTTTCTTGGTACCTACAGATGTGCTGATGGCCAATTGCCAAGGAAGCTCTGAAGGGGGTCTTTCCTGAGAAAGCAGGTAGTGGCTCACCCCTGGCTCCTGATAACTTAACAGAATGGGCCAAGGAGTCCAGATCTGAGACAGGACAGGCCATTTCGGGGGAACATAGTATGGCCCACCTGTCAGAGGACACTGCGGGTAGTCACAGACCTACTTGGGGGAAGGAGGTGGCTTTGTGGGTGTGGGTGGGAGTCTGTGGTTTGGTCTCATGTTCTGAGAAGAGCTAGGAAAGGCAGTTTGTTTGGTTTGGAGTGGACTGTTTCTAGCAAGTCTTTTGACAAGGCGAGTGTTGCTATGTCTGTGTATCGCACTGTGTCCGTGGTTGTAGACATTAGAAAAGAGAATGCATCAATGGATGTGTCCTGTCTAGTAGAAAGCTTCCAGCATTCATCCTGCCCAATTTATGAATGGACTGGGGCTTGCCTCATCCATGGGCAAAACCTACTATCGTTTTAAATTTCTGTTTTTCTCCTGAATTCTGGCCACTCTTCAGAATAGGCTCATGGTTTTGTGTCCAAGATATGTACCACCTCCAAGCTTGGTGACATTGCCATGTACTAGATAGCTGAAGTGAATAGTGAGCATCTCAGAAAACTCAGATATCAGTGGGCCCATTAAGTTCTCAGTGGAGAAACCCTGCTTTGGGCCTTTTGCTTACCTATTGTTCTGTTTCCCTGGATGTCAGCAAGGTCTTTGCCTCAGGACACCCCTTTGTGAAGCCTGAAGAAAACAGTTTTCAAATGCAAACGAACGGGCATCTCTTGTGGCTCTTTGCTTAATTGCTTTGCAAAGGGATGTGTCTGAATCAGCCTCTTGGCCCTGTGTAAGGCTGTGGCTTAGATTGTCAGCACCTGATGGATCTCAAGAAAGATCCCATATGTGCATCCATAGCCAATATGGCAAAAAAGCAGTCAATGTGGATGAAGTCTCTTGCCTTCCTCTGTAAGGTTCCTGTCCTCCATCAAGTGAGAATAGGGATCCTTTGGGTCAAATGAGTTTTTCAAAGCCCTGCAGAGTCTAGCCATTATGTGCTTGGGTTTTCTCATGACTCCAATTCACACAAAGAATCTATACCCCAAGATCAGCAGGCCTCCAAGCGGAGAAGCTGAGCAGTATTAAAGGCAGGCCTATTTGATCACTCCTGGTTCAAAGGAAGGGTGTCCAGGCCACCCTGACATTAGGCAAATGATGGGCAAGGGAGCTTATTGTGGACACTGTCTTAGGCTGCGCCCCTCATGGAAACCTCCAGCCAGAGGTTATGAGTATTGTCTATATGGAAGGAGATGAGTGCCTTTTGGCAGTGTTTTGGTTTGAATTGTGGTCATTTGTGTGGTGGTGGAAGAGAGGACTGGGTCCGCCTGGGCTTGAACTCTGGTGTGATTCCCTTGGAGACTGAGTTCTGGAACTGAACTCAGAGAAGTATTGCCATGAATTGAGTTGGGATTTTCCGAGGCCACTCATGAGAGCCCCCCCTGGAAACTGAGATCGAAGCCCAGGGTGACTTTCCACAGAACACTGGGAATCTCAGCCAGGATATCACATGATTTTATTCTTAAAGACCTGGCAGCCATAGTTGAGAGTCAAAACACACATGGACCTCACATTGTACACCTCAGTGGGCCTGGTTTCATGTGACGTTTTGGCCACTCTTTGGGAAGCCTTGTTTGTTAGAGTTCTCCAGAGATTTCATTGAAATGATCTTTCTCACCATTTAATGGTTCCTGAATGAATGGAAACCCACAGTGCCTCCAACTTCATCCTTTAAAAACGGCTAGATAAATACCATGCAATCTTTGAAATTCCCATGACCAGGTGGCACTGGAGAACCTATGGATGTCCTGTTGCTGATCATGAGTGTACCAGACAGGTGCCTTGATTGACGGGTTTCATGAAAATGATGAAGAACAGAGATGCCAGTATGGTGGGGCCTGCTGAGTAGTGGGCCTAGAGCAGTGGTGTGCAGGTGTGTGATAAAACATCTGTGGTGGGGCCATGTGGATCTGCGATGGGCTTCCAAATGGCTTGTGACTGACATGGTGCACCCAGCAGACCCTTATATGTAAAGGCATCTTGTTATATGAAGAGGTTTCAGAACAATGTTCAGAATCAGGTTGCTATGGTCAAGGGGCCACGCTCTGTAAGATAGAATCATGGTTGGTGCATTCTCCTAGGACCCTGACCCACCACACGTGACAGAACTCCCTCCAGCACTGTGTCCCAGTTAATCTCCTTGTATTTCGTGAAGCAAATACCAAACTCCTAGTGCAGCAGCAAGAAACACCACGAAAAGTGGAGGATGACCAAATGGCTTCAGAGTCCCCACGGGGAGACACTTAGCCCCCAATGGCCACAGTTTACCTACAAAGAGAGAATTCAGCACTTCTGCCTCATGTTCATTGGAAAATCAGAAACCATATCCTCCAGGTCACATAGATGAAGACCCAGCTTTGATGGTCTCACTACAAAAGAAGCTAAAGCCCCTGACAACAACATATATTTCAAAACCCATTCTCAGAGGCAGTTTCTCAAGAAGTCTTTAGGCCAGCAGAGCTCCATGTTTGTGGAGTGTTTCTCCTGTCCCTTACTTCTGGAAACTCCTCTACCACCTCCAAAGTTGTGAACTCCTGAGCATTTTTCATTCCACATATGTATTCAATGATTTTCTAACTCTTCTTCTCGAATTGCGTCTTACATGGGGCAAGGGTATTGTCAAGGCATTTTTCTGGATGATTGTGGGAAGATTTTGTGGAGAACATATTTGCATAAACATTGGATTTATTTTCCTATTTTCCATTCCAAAAACTGAATCCCTGACACAAACCCATACGCTACTAGACTCTGACTACGAATCATAATATGATAGAGAAAAATAACCCAAACAGAATAAAAATACTAGCAGTTCAGAGGAGGGATGATGCGTAGTTGGACAGGCCTTTTGAATTATAAAGGGTACATGTTATGAATCTAGTCCAATGTAATAGATCTCCATGTGTTTTTAAACTTAACAAATATGTGAATTCCTGTCTCCCTTTCTTTGCAGCCTATTTGGCACATGTCTTTTTACATGCACATATAGAATCCTACCTAGTTTCCCAGCTACATTCTTTTGAGGAGGCTGACTTGGCAGATACAATCTGTGAGAAGAAATCACTCCTCCTAAATGCTGTTTGAACTGAAAATCTACCTATGGGTGAGCTTCCTACTTGAACAACATGATACATACATCCATGTTCAGTAAAATAAATATTTTTGGATCTTTAATGATATATATTTCATGATGAATTTCAATTGGCATATATATTTTTACTTCTTAATGTCTCTGTGTTTGTGTTTGTGTATATATATCTATGTATATATACACACACACACTCTCCATATTTTTCAAAATATAAAATATATGTGTCTTATTTTACACTCCCTAAATTCATGTTCATGTATGTGGATTTATAATCAACTTTTAACAAGATTATTCTCAGAAATATTCATCCACCTGAAATACGTATTTGTTTCCTAGTACTGAAAACTAACTTCAGTGAATGGTGAATAGAAGTCCTAACATTTCTTCAGTAACTGACCCTGTTTAACATCAATGCAAGTAGACTCCTATGCGACATGATGTGTATTTGGACATTTATTTTTATTCAACACTGGCACATTACTATTTCTTCAGTTGATGCACATCATAGGATATATATTTCATCCTCATGTTCACAAATTTCTAGGCATTTGGTTCACTTTCCATCAAATCCTGCTTCAGAACACATGTATTCCTCCATGTTTCTTGACTGGTATATTCATGAGAGTTCTTTCCAAGCATATTATTTTGGATTTCCTTAATCACTTTGGAACCAAAACTCACACACCCCTCATGGTAAACCATCACCCTAATATTACCATTAGATGTATAACTGGTTGGAATGAATGATCCTGTATCAATATAAGATTTCCTATATATTTTCAGATATCAATTCAATCCATTATTTAAATTGGAAACAATTATATTCTTTATTCACAGTGTGGTCTATTCATGCATTATCTCTATACTCATAGACCGTGGGTATACCTATTTGTACCCCCGAATGCTAATTTATACGTCTTCAATACATTGCTCCCAAAAATAGTTGAAGAAATACTCATGTCACCTGATCTACATATATATTTTATCACAGTGATATTCTGGACACAAAATGCAAACGTCACACTTATGATTGTACCAAAGCCTAATTGGAAAGTTAGCATGGATTACTAAAACCATCCTTGTCCAGGTTGCCTAATGCTCTCAAATGTCAATCCTATTGGTGACTACACATTTGTTTCTGCCTTAGATTATATATTCAACCTCAACCCTGTTGAAAATGTTAAAGCCTATCACTCACTTTATACTTTTCTTGATTTCCTAATGTCTATATTCATATCTGCTTTCCTACATATCTTCCCCATTTCATCATTGTGACTGACTCTTCACATGTGCTGACATTTACATTCACTCTCTAACAGACACCCTATTGCTAAAGAACTTTTGGTCCAAATATTATACCCACTCTTCTTCCTAAACCTACTGACTATCTTCCTAATCCTACCTACTATCCCTTTTTGACTGGATCTTCTCTTCTACATTCAATCATCCAAGGTACAAGGTCCTATGCCATTGTATATGGATTTGTCAGAGACATCTGTACAGAATGTAATTCAAAGCTAAGTATTTCAATCAAGGGCCCAATGCCCTTCTGGCCTTCAAATCTTACTTAGATTTCTGTTTTCATACATATATTTCACCTCTATATTATTATAAATATCACAGGTTCCCAATACCATTCTTCATCCAGCAGAATGATTTCTAACCCAAATCGAACATGTTCTTAACCCCAAGCATTTACTTTTTTCTCAAACTAACTTTACAGAAGAGCAGGGACAGAGTTGGTCTTACAATACAGGAATGTAGGGGATCTTCCACCTGCTGAGAACCTCAAAGGTCCATGCAGAAATGATCCCTGGAGAAGATGTAGGCAGCCAGGAAGGACCTGAGAGAGCAGAAGTCATCTTCTGTGGCAAACAACCTGGTCAGGATGAAAAGATGTGTCTGATTGAGCCTCTCTCTTCTTAATGTAGACAAGATGGACCAAACCAGGCCTGTGTGGAGAGCTTTTCCTGGGTGCCTATGGTTGATATACCATTCTAACTTGTGAAAGTGTCACAGGAAGCAGGGGCAGCCTCCATCTCATGGGACCCTTGGAAGCAACAGTTAGGACAGAGTGGTTTCCAAGGCAGTGACCTCATTCAGTTCCTGAAGGAAGTGACCTCACCACACTTCCTTGGTGATGGAACTCTCTGAACTTGGGATCCAGGAAGCCAGGCACCCAGAGGCAGTCCCAGTGCCAGTCCCAGTGGGCTCACTTGTTTGGATTTACCAAGGACAGAGTCAGTCTTTCTTGGTACCTACAGATGTGAGGATGGCCAATTGCCAAGAAAGCTCTGAAGGGGGTCTTTCCTGAGAAAGCAGGTAGTGGCTCACCCGTGGCTCCTGATAACTTCACAGAATTGGCCAAGGAGTCCAGATCTGAGACAGGACAGGCCATTTCGGGGGAACATAATATGGCCCACCAGTCAGAGGACACTGCGGGTAGTCACAGACCTACTTGGGAGAAGGAGGTGGCTTTGTGGGTGTGGGTGTGAGTCTGTGGTTTGGTCTCATGTTCTGAGAAGAGCTAGGAAAGGCGGTTTGTTTGGTTTGGAGTGGACTGTTTCTAGCAAGTCTTCTGACAAGGCGAGTGTTGCTATGTCTGTGTATCGCAATGTGTCCGCGGTTGTAGACATTAGAAAAGAGAATGCATCAATGGATGTGTCCTGTCTAGTAGAAAGCTTCCAGCATTCATCCTGCCCAATTTATGAATGGACTGGGGCTTGCCTTATCCATGGGCAAAACCTACTATCTTCCTAAATTTCTGGTTTTTTCCTGAATTCTGGCCACTCTTAAGAATAGATTCATGGTTTTGTGTCCAAGATATTTACCACCTCCAAGCTTGGTGACATTGCCATGTACTAGATAGCTGAAATGAATAGTGAGCATCTCAGAAAACTCAGATATCAGTGGGCCCATTAAAGTCTCAGTGGAGAAACCCTGCTTTGGGCCTTTTCCTTACCTATTGTTCTTTTCCCTGGATGTCAGCAAGGTCCTTGCCTCAGGACACCCCTTTGTGAAGCCTGAAGAAAACAGTTTTCAAATGCAAACGAACGGGCATCACTTGTGGCTCTTTGCTTAATTGCTTTGCAAAGGGATGTGTCTGAATCAGCCTCTTGGCCCTGTGTAAGGCTGTGGCTTAGATTGTCAGCACCTGATGGATCTCAAGAAAGATTCCATATGTGCATCCATAGCCAATATGGCAAAAAAGCAGTCAATGTGGATGAAGTCTCTTGCCTTCCTCTGTAAGGTTCCTGTCCTCCATCAAGTGAGAATAGGGATCCTTTGGGTCAAATGAGTTTTTCAAAGCCCTGCAGAGGCTAGCCATTATGTGCTTGGGTTTTCTCATGACTCCAATTCACACAAAGAATCTATACCCCAAGATCAGCAGGCCTCCAAGTGGAGAAGCTGAGCAGTATTAAAGGCAGGCCTATTTGATCACTCCTGGTTCAAAGGAAGGGTGTCCAGGCCACCCTGACATTAGGCAAATGATGGGCAAGGGAGCTTATTGTGGACAATGTCTTAGGCTGCGCCCCTCATGGAAACCTCCAGCCAGAGGTTATGAGTATTGTCTATATGGAAGAAGATGAGGGCCTTTTGGCAGTGTTTTGGTTTGAATTGTGGTCATTTGTGTGGCGGTGGAAGAGAGGACTGGGTCCGCCTGGGCTTGAACTCTGGTGTGATTCCCTTGAAGAACTGAGTTCTGGAACTGAACTCAGAGAAGTATTGCCATGAATTGAGTTGGGATTTTCCGAGGCCACTCATGAGAGCCCCCCCTGGAAACTGAGATCAAAGCCCAGGGTGACTTTCCACAGAACACTGGGAATCTCAGCCAGGATATCACATGATTTTATTCTTAAAGACCTGGCAGCCATAGTTGAGAGTCAAAACACACGTGGACCTCACATTGTACACCTCAGTGGGCCTGGTTTCATGTGACGTTTTGGCCACTCTTTGGGAAGCCTTGTTTGTTAGAGTTCTCCAGAGATTTCATTGAAATGATCTTTCTCACCATTTAATGGTTCCTGAATGAATGGAAACCCACAGTGCCTCCAACTTCATCCTTTAAAAACGGCTAGATAAATACCATGCAATCTTTGAAATTCCCATGACCAGGTGGCACTGGAGAACCTTTGGATGTCCTGTTGCTGATCATGAGTGTACCAGACAGGTGCGTTGATTGACGGGTTTCATGAAAATGATGAAGAACCGAGATGCCAGTATGGTGGGGCCTACTGAGTAGTGGGCCTAGAGCAGTGGTGTGCAGGTGTGTGATAAAACATCTGTGGTGGGGCCACGTGGATCTGAGATGGGCTTCCAAATGACTTGTGACTGACATGGTGCACCCAGCAGACCCTTATATGTAAAGGCATCTTGTTATATGAAGAGGTTTCAGAACAATGTTCAGAATCAGGTTGCTATGGTCAAGGGGCCACGCTCTGTAAGATAGAATCATGGTTGGTGCATTCTCCTAGGACCCTGACCCACCACACGTGACAGAACTCCCTCCAGCACTGTGTCCCAGTTAAACTCCTTGTATTTCGTGAAGCAAATACCAAACTCCTAGTGCAGCAGCAAGAAACACCACGAAAAGTGGAGGATGACCAAATGGCTTCAGAGTCCCCACGGGGAGACACTTAGCCCCCAATGGCCACAGTTTTCCTACAAAGAGAGAATTCAGCACTTCTGCCTCATGTTCATTGGAAAATCAGAAACCATATCCTCCAGGTCACATAGATGAAGACCCATCTTTGATGGTCTCTCTACAAAAAAAGCTAAAGCTCCTGACAACAACATATATTTCAAAAGCCCATTCTCAGAGGCAGTTTCTCAAGAAGTCTTTAGGCGAGCAGAGCTCCATGTTTGTGGAGTGTTTCTCCTGTCCCTTACTTCTGGAAACTCTTCTACCACCTCCAAAGTTGTGAACTCCTTAGCATTTTTCATTCCACATATGTATTCAATCATTTTCTAACTCTTCTTCTCGAATTGCGTCTTACATGGGGCAAGGGTATTGTCAAGGCATTTTTCTGGATGATTGTGGGAAGATTTTGTGTAGAACATATTTGCATAAACATTGGATTTATTTTCCTATTTTCCATTCCAAAAACTGAATCCCGGACAGAATCCCATACGCTACTAGACTCTGACTACGAATCATAATATGATAGAGAAAAATAACCCAAACAGAATAAAAATACTAGCAGTTCAGAGGAGGCATGATGCGTAGTTGGACAGGCCTTTTGAATTATAAAGGGTACATGTTATGAATCTAGTCCAATGTAATAGATCTCCATGTGTTTTTAAACTTAACAAATATGTGAATTCCCATCTCCCTTTCTTTGCTGACTATTCAGCACATGTCTTTTTACATGCACATACAGAATCCTACCTGGTTTCCCAGCTACATTCTTTTGAGGTGGCTGACTTGGCAGATACAATCTGTGAGAAGATATCACTCCTCCTAAATGCTGTTTGAACTGAAAATCAACCTATGGGTGAGCTTCCTACTTGAACAACATGATACATACATTTATGTTCAGTAAAATAAATATTTTTGGATCTTTAAATGATATATATTTCATGATGAATTTCAATTGGCATATATATTTTTACTTCTTAATGTCTCTGTGTTTGTGTTTGTGTATATATATCTATCTATATATACACACACACACTCTCCAGATTTTTCAAAATTTAAAATATATGTGTCTTATTTTATACTCCCTAAATTCATGTTCATGTATGTGGATTTATAATCAACTTTTCACAAGATTATTCTCAGAAATATTCATTTACCTGAAATACATATTTGTTTCCTAGTACTGAAAACTAACTTCAGTGAATGGTGAATAAAAATCCTAACATTTCTTCAGTAACTGACCCTATTTAACATCAATGCAAGTAGACTCCTATGGGACATGATGTGTATTTAGACATTTATTTTTATTCAGCACTGGTACATTACTATTTCTTCAGTAGATGCACATCATAGGATATATATTTCATCCTCATGTTCACAAATTTCTAGGCATTTGGTTCACTTTCCATCAAATCCTGCTTCAGAACACATGTATTCCTCCATGTTTCTTGACTGGTCTTTTCATGAGAGTTCTTTCCAAGCTTATTATTTTGGATTTCCATAATCACTTTGGAACCAAAACTCACACACCCCTCATGGTAAACCATCACCCTAATATTACCATTAGATGTATAACTGGTTGGAATGAATGATCCTGTATCAATATAAGATTTCCTATATATTTTCAGATATCAATTCAATCCATTATTTAAATTGGAACCAGTTATATTCTTTATTCACAGTGTGGTCTATTCATGCATTATCTCTATACTCATAGACCCTGGGTATACCTATTTGTACCCCCGAATGCTAATTTATACGTCTTCAATACATTGCTCCCAAAAATAGTTGAAGAAATACTCATGTCACCTGATCTACATATATATTTTATCACAGTGATATTCCGGACACAAAATGCAAACGTCACACTTATGATTGTACCAAAGCCTAATTGGAAAGATAGCATGGATTACTAAAACCATCCTTGTCCAGGTTGCCTAATGCTCTCAAATGTCAATCCTATTGGTGACTACACATTTGTTTCTGCCTTAGATTATATATTCAAACTCAACCTTTTTGAAAATGTCAAAGCCTATCACTCACTTTATACTTTTCCTGATTTCCTAATGTCTATATTCATATCTGCTTTCCTACATATCTTCCCCAGTTCATCATTGTGACTGACTCTTCACATGTGCTGACATTTACATTCACTCTCTAACAGACACCCTATTGCTAAAGAACTTTTGGTCCAAATATTATACCCACTCTTCTTCCTAAACCTACGGACTATCTTCCTAATCCTACCTCCTATCCCTTTTTGACTGGATCTTCTCTTCTACATTCAATCATCCAAGGTACAAGGTCCTATGCCATTGTATATGGATTTGTCAGAGACATCTGTACAGAATGTAATTCAAAGCTAAGTATTTCAATCAAGGGCCCAATGCCCTTCTGGCCTTCAAATCTTACTTAGATTTCTGTTTTCATACATATATTTCACCTCTATATTATTATAAATATCACAGGTTCCCAATACCATTCTTCATCCAGCAGAATGATTTCTAACCCAAATCGAACATGTTCTTAACCCCAAGCATTTACTTTTCCCTCAATCTAACTTTACAGAAGAGCAGGGACAGAGTTGGTCTTACAAAACAGGAATGTAGGGGATCTTCCACCTGCTGAGAACCTCAAAGGTCCATGCAGAAATGATCCCTGGAGAAGATGTAGGCAGCCAGGAAGGACCTGAGAGAGCAGAAGTCATTTTCTGTGGCAAACAACCTGGTCAGGATGAAAAGATGTGTCTGAATGAGCCTCTCTCTTCTTAATGTAGACAAGATGGACCAAACCAGGCCTGTGTGGAGAGCTTTTCCTGGGTGCCTATGGTTGATATACCATTCTAACTTGTGAAAGTGTCACAGGAAGCAGGGGCAGCCTCCAACTCATGGGACCCTTGGAAGCAACAGTTAGGACAGAGTGGATTCCAAGGCAGTGACCTCATTCAGTTCCTGAAGGAAGTGACCTCACCACACTTCCTTCGTGATGGAACTCTCTGAACTTGGGATCCAGGAAGCCAGGAACCCAGAGGCAGTCCCTGTACCAGTCCAAGTGGGCTCACTTGTTTGGATTTACCGAGGACAGAGTCAGTCTTTCTTGATACCTACAGATGTGAGGATGGCCAATTGCCAAGGAAGCTCTGAAGGGGGTCTTTCCTGAGAAAGCAGGTAGTGGCTCACCCTTGGCTTCTGATAACTTAACAGAATAGGCCAAGGAGTCCAGATCTGAGACAGGACAGGCCATTTCGGGGGAACATAGTATGGCCCACCTGTCAGAAGACACTGCGGGTAGTCACAGACCTACTTGGGGGAAGGAGGTGGCTTTGTGGGTGTGGGTGTGAGTGTGTGGTTTGGTCTCATGTTCTGAGAAGAGCTAGGAAAGGGGGTTTGTTTGGTTTGGAGTGGACTGTTTCTAGCAAGTCTTTTGACAAGGCGAGTGTTGCTATGTCTGTGTATCGCACTGTGTCCGTGGTTGTAGACATTAGAAAAGAGAATGCATCAATGGATGTGTCCTGTCTAGTAGAAAGCTTCCAGCATTCATCCTGCCCAATTTATGAATGGACTGGGGCTTGCCTTATCCATAGGCAATCCTACTATCTTCCTAAATTTCTGGTTTTTTCCTGAATTCTGGCCACTCTTCAGAATAGGCTCATGGTTTTGTGTCCAAGATATGTACCACCTCCAAGCTTGGTGACATTGCCATGTACTAGATAGCTGAAATGAATAGTGAGCATCTCAGAAAACTCAGATATCAGTGGGCCCATTAAAGTCTCAGTGGAGAAACCCTGCTTTGGGCCTATTGCTTACCTATTGTTCTGTTTCCCTGGATGTCAGCAAGGTCTTTGCCTCAGGACACCCCTTTGTGAAGCCTGAAGAAAACAGTTTTCAAATGCAAACGAACGGGCATCACTTGTGGCTCTTTGCTTAATTGCTTTGCAAAGGGATGTGTCTGAATCAGCCTCTTGGCCCTGTGTAAGGCTGTGGCTTAGATTGTCAGCACCTGATGGATCTCAAGAAAGATCCCATATGTGCATCCATAGCCAATATGGCAAAAAAGCAGTCAATGTGGATGAAGTCTCTTGCCTTCCTCTGTAAGGTTCCTGTCCTCCATCAAGTGAGAATAGGGATCCTTTGGGTCAAATGAGTTTTTCAAAGCCCTGCAGAGGCTAGCCATTATGTGCTTGGGTTTTCTCATGACTCCAATTCACACAAAGAATCTATACCCCAAGATCAGCAGGCCTCCAAGCGGAGAAGCTGAGCAGTATTAAAGGCAGGCCTATTTGATCACTCCTGGTTCAAAGGAAGGGTGTCCAGGCCACCCTGACATTAGGCAAATGATGGGCAAGGGAGCTTATTGTGGACACTGTCTCAGGCTGCGCCGCTCATGGAAACCTCCAGCCAGAGGTTATGAGTATTGTCTATATGGAAGAAGATGAGGGCCTTTTGGCAGTGTTTTGGTTTGAATTGTGGTCATTTGTGTGGTGGTGGAAGAGAGGACTGGGTCCGCTTGGGCTTGAACTCTGGTGTGATTCCCTTGGAGACTGAGTTCTGGAACTGAACTCAGAGAAGTATTGCCATGAATTGAGTTGGGATTTTCCGAGGCCACTCATGAGAGCCCCCCTGGAAACTGAGATCGAAGCCCAGGGTGACTTTCCACAGAACACTGGGAATCTCCGCCAGGATATCACATGATTTAATTCTTAAAAACCTGGCAGCCATAGTTGAGAGTCAAAACACACATGGACCTCACATTGTACACCTCAGTGGGCCTGGTTTCATGTGACGTTTTGGCCACTCTTTGGGAAGCCTTGTTTGTTAGAGTTCTCCAGAGATTTCATTGAAATGATCTTTCTCACCATTTAATGGTTCCTGAATGAATGGAAACCCACAGTGCCTCCAACTTTATTCTTTAAAAACGGCTAAATAAATACCATGCAATCTTTGAAATTCCCATGACCAGGTGGCACTGGAGAACCTTTGGATGTCCTGTTGCTGATCATGAGTGTACCAGACAGGTGCCTTGATTGACGGGTTTCATGAAAATGAGGAAGAACCGAGATGCCAGTATGGTGGGGCCTGCTGAGTAGTGGGCCTAGAGCAGTGGTGTGCAGGTGTGTGATAAAACATCTGTGGTGGGGCCATGTGGATCTGCGATGGGCTTCCAAATGGCTTGTGACTGACATGGTGCACCCAGCAGACCCTTATATGTAAAGGCATCTTGTTACATGAAGAGGTTTCAGAACAATGTTCAGAATCAGGTTGCTATGGTCAAGGGGCCACGCTCTGTAAGATAGAATCATGGTTGGTGCATTCTCCTAGGACCCTGACCCACCACACATGACAGAACTCCCTCCCAGCACTGTGTCCCAGTTAAACTCCTTGTATTTCGTGAAGCAAATACCAAACTCCTAGTGCAGAAGCAAGAAACACCACGAAAAGTGGAGGATGACCAAATGGCTTCAGAGTCCCCACGGGGAGACACTTAGCCCCCAATGGCCACAGTTTACCTACAAAGAGAGAATTCAGCACTTCTGCCTCATGTTCATTGGAAAATCAGAAACCATATCCTCCAGGTCACATAGATGAAGACCCAGCTTTGATGGTCTCACTACAAAAGAAGCTAAAGCCCCTGACAACAACATATATTTCAAAAGCCCATTCTCAGAGGCAGTTTCTCAAGAAGTCTTTAGGCCAGCAGAGCTCCATGTTTGTGGAGTGTTTCTCCTGTCCCTTACTTCTGGAAACTCCTCTACCACCTCCAAAGTTGTGAACTCCTGAGCATTTTTCATTCCACATATGTATTCAATGATTTTCTAACTCTTCTTCTCGAATTGCGTCTTACATGGGGCAAGGGTATTGTCAAGGCATTTTTCTGGATGATTGTGGGAAGATTTTGTGGAGAACATATTTGCATAAACATTGGATTTATTTTCCTATTTTCCATTCCAAAAACTGAATCCCTGACACTAACCCATACCCTACTAGACTCTGACTACGAATCATAATATGATAGAGAAAAATAACCCAAACAGAATAAAAATACTATCAGTTCAGAGGAGGCATGAGGCGTAGTTGGACAGGCCTTTTGAATTATAAAGGGTACATGTTATGAATCCAGTCCAATGTAATAGATCTCCATGTGTTTTTAAACTTAACAAATATGTGAATTCCTGTCTCCCTTTCTTTGCAGCCTATTCGGCACATGTCTTTTTACATGCACATACAGAATCCTACCTAGTTTCCCAGCTACATTCTTTTGAGGTGGCTGACTTGGCAGATACAATCTGTGAGAAGAAATCACTCCTCCTAAATGCTGTTTGAACTGAAAATCAACCTATGGGTGAGCTTCCTACTTGAACAACATGATACATACATCCATGTTCAGTAAAATAAATATTTTTGGATCTTTAAATGATATATATTTCATGATGAATTTCAATTGGCATATATATTTTTACTTCTTAATGTCTCTGTGTTTGTGTTTGTGTATATATATCTATGTATATATAAACACACACTCTCTCCAGATTTTTCAAAATATAAAATATATGTGTCTTATTTTACACTCCCTAAATTCATGTTCATGTATGTGGATTTATAATCAACTTTTCACAAGATTATTCTCAGAAATATTCATCCACCTGAAATACGTATTTGTTTCCTAGTACTGAAAACTAACTTCAGTGAATGGTGAATAGAAATCCTAACATGTCTTCAGTAACTGACCCTATTTAACATCAATGCAAGTAGACTCCTATGGGACATGATGTGTATTTGGACATTTATTTTTATTCAACACTGGTACATTACTATTTCTTCAGTTGATGCACATCATAGGATATATATTTCATCCTCATGTTCACAAATTTCTAGGCATTTGGTTCACTTTCCATCAAATTCTGCTTCAGAACACATGTATTCCTCCATGTTGCTTGACTGGTCTTTTCATGAGACTTCTTTCCAAGCATATTATTTTGGATTTCCATAATCACTTTGGAACCAAAACTCACACACCCCTCATGGTAAACCATCACCCTAATATTACCATTAGATGTATAACTGGTTGGAATGAATGATCCTGTATCAATATAAGATTTCCTATATATTTTCAGATATCAATTCAATCCATTATTTAAATTGGAACCAGTTATATTCTTTATTCACAGTGTGGTCTATTCATGCATTATCTCTATACTCATAGACCCTGGGTATACCTATTTGTACTCCCTAATGCTAAATTATGCGTCTTCAATACATTGCTCCCAAAAATAGTTGAAGAAATACTCATGTCACCTGATCTACATATATATTTTATCACAGTGATATTCTGGACACAAAATGCAAAGGTCACACTTATGATTGTACCAAAGCCTAATTGGAAAGTTAGCATGGATTACTAAAACCATCCTTGTCCAGGTTGCCTAATGCTCTCAAATGTCAATCCTATTGGTGACTACACATTTGTTTCTGCCTTAGATTATATATTCAACCTCAACCCTGTTGAAAATGTCAAAGCCTATCACTCACTTTATACTTTTCCTGATTTCCTAATGTCTATATTCATATCTGCTTTCCTACATATCTTCCCCAGTTCATCATTGTGACTGACTCTTCACATGTGCTGACATTTACATTCACTCTCTAACAGACACCCTATTGCTAAAGAACTTTTGGTCCAAATATTATACCCACTCTTCTTCCTAAACCTACGGACTATCTTCCTAATCCTACCTACTATCCCTTTTTGACTGGATCTTCTCTTCTACATTCAATCATCCAAGGTACAAGGTCCTATGCCTTTGTATATGGATTTGTCAGAGACATCTGTACAGAATGTAATTCAAAGCTAAGTATTTCAATCAAGGGCCCAATGCCCTTCTGGCCTTCAAATCTTACTTAGATTTCTGTTTTCATACATATATTTCACCTCTATATTATTATAAATATCACAGGTTCCCAATACCATTCTTCATCCAGCAGAATGATTTCTAACCCAAATCGAACATGTTCTTAACCCCAAGCATTTACTTTTCCCTCAATCTAACTTTACAGAAGAGCAGGGACAGAGTTGGTCTTACAATACAGGAATGTAGGGGATCTTCCACCTGCTGAGAACCTCAAAGGTCCATGCAGAAATGATCCATGGAGAAGATGTAGGCAGCCAGGAAGGACCTGAGAGAGTAGAAGTCATCTTCTGTGGCAAACAACCTGGTCAGGATGAAAAGATGTGTCTGAATGAGCCTCTCTCTTCTTCATGTAGACAAGATGGACCAAACCAGGCCTGTGTGGAGAGCTTTTCCTTGGTGCCTATGGTTGATATACCATTCTAGCTTGTGAAAGTGTCACAGGAAGCAGGGGCAGCCTCCATCTCATGGGACCCATGGAAGCAACAGTTAGGACAGAGTGGTTTCCAAGGCAGTGACCTCATTCAGTTCCTGAAGGAAGTGACCTCACCACACTTCCTTGGTGATGGAACTCTCTGAACTTGGGATCCAGGAAGCCAGGCACCCAGAGGCAGTCCCAGTGCCAGTCCCAGTGGGCTCACTTGTTTAGATTTACCAAGGACAGAGTCAGTCTTTCTTGGTACCTACAGATGTGAGGATGGCCAATTGCCAAGAAAGCTCTGAAGGGGGTCTTTCCTGAGAAAGCAGGTAGTGGCTCACCCCTTGCTCCTGATAACTTCACAGAATAGGCCAAGGAGTCCAATCTGAGACAGGACAGGCCATTTCGGGGGAACATAGTATGGCCCACATGTCAGAGGACACTGCGGGTAGTCACAGACCTACTTGGGGGAAGGAGGTGGCTTTGTGGGTGTGGGTGTGAGTCTGTGGTTTGGTCTCATGTTCTGAGAAGAGCTAGGAAAGGCGGTTTGTTTGGTTTGGAGTGGACTGTTTCTAGCAAGTCTTTTGACAAGGCGAGTGTTGCTATGTCTGTGTATCGCACTGTGTCCGTGGTTGTAGACATTAGAAAAGAGAATGCATCAATGGATGTGTCCTGTCTAGTAGAAAGCTTCCAGCATTCATCCTGCCCAATTTATGAATGGACTGGGGCTTGCCTTATCCATCGGCCAAACCTACTATCTTCCTAAATTTCTGGTATTTTCCTGAATTCTGGCCACTCTTCAGAATAGGCTCATGGTATTGTGTCCAAGATATGTACCACCTCCAAGCTTGGTGACATTGCCATGTACTAGATAGCTGAATTTCATTTCAGCTATCAGTGGGCCCATTAAGTTCTCAGTGGAGAAACCCTGCTTTGGGCCTTTTGCTTACCTCTTGTTCTGTTTCTCTGGATGTCAGCAAGGTCTTTGCCTCAGGACACCCCTTTGTGAAGCCTGAAGAAAACAGTTTTCAAATGCAAACGAACGGGCATCACTTGTGGCTCTTTGCTTAATTGCTTTGCAAAGGGATGTGTGTGAAACAGCCTCTTGGCCCTGTGTAAGGCTGTGGCTTAGATTGTCAGCACCTGATGGATCTCAAGAAAGATCCCATATGTGCATCCATAGCCAATATGGCAAAAAAGCAGTCAATGTGGATGAAGTCTCTTGCCTTCCTCTGTAAGGTTCCTGTCCTCCATCAAGTGAGAATAGGGATCCTTTGGGTCAAATGAGTTTTTCAAAGCCCTGCAGAGGCTAGCCATTATGTGCTTGGGTTTTCTCATGACTCCAATTCACACAAGGATCTATACCCCACCATCAGCAGGCCTCCAAGCGGAGAAACTGAGCAGTATTAAAGGCAGGCCTATTTGATTACTCCTGGTTCAAAGGAAGGGTGTCCAGGAAAATGATGGGCAAGGAAGCTTATTGTGGACACTGTCTTAGGCTGCGCCCCTCATGGAAACCTCCAGCCAGAGGTTATGAGTATTGTCTATATGGAAGAAGATGAGGGCCTTTTGGCAGTGTTTTGGTTTGAATTGTGGTCATTTGTGTGGCGGTGGAAGAGAGGACTGGGTACGCCTGGCCTTGAACTCTGGTGTGATTCCCTTGGAGACTGAGTTCTGGAACTGAACTCAGAGAAGTATTGCCATGAATTGAGTTGGGATTTTCCGAGGCCACTCATGAGAGCCCCCCCTGGAAACTGAGATCAAAGCCCAGGGTGACTTTCCACAGAACACTGGGAATCTCAGCCAGGATATCACATGATTTTATTCTTAAAGACCTGGCAGCCATAGTTGAGAGTCAAAACACACGTGGACCTCACATTGTACACCTCAGTGGGCCTGGTTTCATGTGACGTTTTGGCCACTCTTTGGGAAGCCTTGTTTGTTAGAGTTCTCCAGAGATTTCATTGAAATGATCTTTCTCACCATTTAATGGTTCCTGAATGAATGGAAACCCACAGTGCCTCCAACTTCATCCTTTAAAAACGGCTAGATAAATACCATGCAATCTTTGAAATTCCCATGACCAGGTGGCACTGGAGAACCTTTGGATGTCCTGTTGCTGATCATGAGTGTACCAGACAGGTGCCTTGATTGACGGGTTTCATGAAAATGATGAAGAACAGAGATGCCAGTATGGTGGGGCCTGCTGAGTAGTGGGCCTAGAGCAGTGGTGTGCACGTGTGTGATAAAACATCTGTGGTGAAGCCATGTGGATCTGCAATGGGCTTCCAAATGGCTTGTGACTGACATGGTGCACCCAGCAGACCCTTATATGTAAAGGCATCTTGTTATATGAAGAGGTTTCAGAACAATGTTCAGAATCATGTTGCTATGGTCAAGGGGCCACGCTCTGTAAGATAGAATCATGGTTGGTGCATTCTCCTAGGACCCTGACCCACCACACGTGACAGAACTCCCTCCCAGCACTGTGTCCCAGTTAAACTCCTTGTATTTCGTGAAGCAAATACCAAACTCCTAGTGCAGCAGCAAGAAACACCACGAAAAGTGGAGGATGACCAAATGGCTTCAGAGTCCCCACGGGGAGACACTTAGCCCCCAATGGCCACAGTTTACCTACAAAGAGAGAATTCAGCACTTCTGCCTCATGTTCATTGGAAAATCAGAAACCATATCCTCCAGGTCACATAGATGAAGACCCAGCTTTGATGGTCTCACTACAAAAGAAGCTAAAGCCCCTGACAACAACATATATTTCAAAAGCCCATTCTCAGAGGCAGTTTCTCAAGAAGTCTTTAGGCCAGCAGAGCTCCATGTTTGTGGAGTGTTTCTCCTGTCCCTTACTTCTGGAAACTCCTCTACCACCTCCAAAGTTGTGAACTCCTGAGCATTTTTCATTCCACATATGTATTCAATGATTTTCTAACTCTTCTTCTCGAATTGCGTCTTACATGGGGCAAGGGTATTGTCAAGGCATTTTTCTGGATGATTGTGGGAAGATTTTGTGTAGAACATATTTTCATAAACATTGGATTTATTTTCCTATTTTCCATTCCAAAAACTGAATCCCTGACACTAGACCATACCCTACTAGACTCTGACTACGAATCATAATATGATAGAGAAAAATAACCCAAACAGAATAAAAATACTATCAGTTCAGAGGAGGCATGAGGCGTAGTTGGACAGGCCTTTTGAATTATAAAGGGTACATGTTATGAATCCAGTCCAATGTAATAGATCTCCATGTGTTTTTAAACTTAACAAATATGTGAATTCCTGTCTCCCTTTCTTTGCAGCCTATTCGGCACATGTCTTTTTACATGCACATACAGAATCCTACCTAGTTTCCCAGCTACATTCTTTTGAGGTGGCTGACTTGGCAGATACAATCTGTGAGAAGAAATCACTCCTCCTAAATGCTGTTTGAACTGAAAATCAACCTATGGGTGAGCTTCCTACTTGAACAACATGATACATACATCCATGTTCAGTAAAATAAATATTTTTGGATCTTTAAATGATATATATTTCATGATGAATTTCAATTGGCATATATATTTTTACTTCTTAATGTCTCTGTGTTTGTGTTTGTGTATATATATCTATGTATATATACACACACACACTCTCCAGATTTTTCAAAATATAAAATATATGTGTCTTATTTTACACTCCCTAAATTCATGTTCATGTATGTGGATTTATAATCAACTTTTCACAAGATTATTCTCAGAAATATTCATCCACCTGAAATACGTATTTGTTTCCTAGTACTGAAAACTAACTTCAGTGAATGGTGAATAGAAATCCTAACATGTCTTCAGTAACTGACCCTATTTAACATCAATGCAAGTAGACTCCTATGGGACATGATGTGTATTTGGACATTTATTTTTATTCAACACTGGTACATTACTATTTCTTCCGTTGATGCACATCATAGGATATATATTTCATCCTCATGTTCACAAATTTCTAGGCATTTGGTTCACTTTCCATCAAATCCTGCTTCAGAACACATGTATTCCTCCATGTTTCTTGACTGGTCTTTTCATGAGACTTCTTTCCAAGCATATTATTTTGGATTTCCATAATCACTTTGGAACCAAAACTCACACACCCCTCATGGTAAACCATCACCCTAATATTACCATTAGATGTATAACTGGTTGGAATGAATGATCCTGTATCAATATAAGATTTCCTATATATTTTCAGATATCAATTCAATCCATTATTTAAATTGGAACCAGTTATATTCTTTATTCACAGTGTGGTCTATTCATACATTATCTCTATACTCATAGACCCTGGGTATACCTATTTGTACCCCCGAATGCTAATTTATACGTCTTCAATACATTGCTCCCAAAAATAGTTGAAGAAATACTCATGTCACCTGATCTACATATATATTTTATCACAGTGATATTCTGGACACAAAATGCAAATGTCACACTTATGATTGTACCAAAGCCTAATTGGAAAGTTAGCATGGATTACTAAAACCATCCTTGTCCATGTTGCCTAATGCTCTCAAATGTCAATCCTATTAGTGACTACACATTTGTTTCTGCCTTAGATTATATATTCAACCTCAACCCTGTTGAAAATGTCAAATCCTATCACTCACTTTATACTTTTCCTGATTTCCTAATGTCTATATTCATATCTGCTTTCCTACATATCTTCCCCAGTTCATCATTGTGACTGACTCTTCACATGTGCTGACATTTACATTCACTCTCTAACAGACACCCTATTGCTAAAGAACTTTTGGTCCAAATATTATACCCACTCTTCTTCCTAAACCTACTGACTATCTTCCTAATCCTACCAACTATCCCTTTTTGACTGGATCTTCTCTTTTACATTCAATCATCCAAGGTACAAGGTCCTATGCCATTGTATATGGATTTGTCAGAGACATCTTTACAGAATGTTATTCAAAGCTAAGTATTTCAATCAAGGGCCCAATGCCCTTCTGGCCTTCAAATCTTACTTAGATTTCTGTTTTCATACATATATTTTACCTCTATATTATTATAAATATCACAGGTTCCCAATACCATTCTTCATCCAGCAGAATGATTTCTAACCCAAATCGAACATGTTCTTAACCCCAAGCATTTACTTTTCCCTCAATCTAACTTTACAGAAGAGCAGGGACAGAGTTGGTCTTACAATACAGGAATGTAGGGGATCTTCCACCTGCTGAGAACCTCAAAGGTCCATGCAGAACTGATCCCTGGAGAAGATGTAGGCAGCCAGGAAGGACCTGAGAGCAGAAGTCATCTTCTGTGGCAAACAACCTGGTCAGGATGAAAAGATGTGTCTGAATGAGCCTCTCTCTTCTTAATGTAGACAAGATGGACCAAACCAGGCCTGTGTGGAGAGCTTTTCCTGGGTGCCTATGGTTGATATACCATTCTAACTTGTGAAAGTGTCACAGGAAGCAGGGGCAGCCTCCATCTCATGGGACCCTTGGAAGCAACAGTTAGGACAGAGTGGTTTCCAAGGCAGTGACCTCATTCAGTTCCTGAAGGAAGTGACCTCACCACACTTCCTTGGTGATGGAACTCTCTGAACTTGGGATCCAGGAAGCCAGGCACCCAGAGGCAGTCCCAGTGCAAGTCCCAGTGGGCTCACTTGTTTGGATTTACCAAGGACAGAGTCAGTCTTTCTTGGTACCTACAAATGTGAGGATGGCCAATTGCCAAGAAAGCTCTGAAGGGGGTCTTTCCTGAGAAAGCAGGTAGTGGCTCACCCCTGGCTCCTGATAACTTCACAGAATTGGCCAAGGAGTCCAGATCTGAGACAGGACAGGCCATTTCGGGGGAACATAGTATGGACCACCAGTCAGAGGACCCTGCGGGTAGTCACAGACCTACTTGGGGAAAGGAGGTGGCTTTGTAGGTGTGGGTGTGAGTCTGTGGTTTGGTCTCATGTTCTCAGAAGAGCTAGGAAAGGCAGTTTGTTTGGTTTGGAGTGGACTGTTTCTAGCAAGTCTTTTGACAAGGCGAGTGTTGCTATGTCTGTGTATCGCACTGTGTCCGTGGTTGTAGACATTAGAAAAGAGAATGCATCAATGGATGTGTCCTGTCTAGTAGAAAGCTTCCAGCATTCATCCTGCCCAATTTATGAATGGACTGGGGCTTTCCTTATCCATGGGCAAAACCTACTATCTTCCTAAATTTCTGGTATTTTCCTGAATTCCGGCCACTCTTAAGAATAGGCTCATGGTTTTGTGTCCAAGATATTTACCACCTCCAAGCTTGGTGACATTGCCATGTACTAGATAGCTGAAATGAATAGTGAGCATCTCAGAAAACTCAGATATCAGTGGGCCCATTAAGTTCTCAGTGGAGAAACCCTGCTTTGGGCCTTTTGCTTACCTATTGTTCTGTTTCCCTGGATGTCAGCAAGGTCTTTGCCTCAGGACACCCCTTTGTGAAGCCTGAAGAAAACAGTTTTCAAATGCAAACGAACGGGCATCACTTGTGGCTCTTTGCTTAATTGCTTTGCAAAGGGATGTGTCTGAATCAGCCTCTTGGCCCTGTGTAAGGCTGTGGCTTAGATTGTCAGCACCTGATGGATCTCAAGAAAGATCCCATATGTGCATCCATAGCCAATATGGCAAAAAAGCAGTCAATGTGGATGAAGTCTCTTGCCTTCCTCTGTAAGGTTCCTGTCCTCCATCAAGTGAGAATAGGGATCCTTTGGGTCAAATGAGTTTTTCAAAGCCCTGCAGAGGCTAGCCATTATGTGCTTGGGTTTTCTCATGACTCCAATTCACACAAAGAATCTATACCCCAAGATCAGCAGGCCTCCAAGCGGAGAAGCTGAGCAGTATTAAAGGCAGGCCTATTTGATCACTCCTGGTTCAAAGGAAGGGTGTCCAGGCCACCCTGACATTAGGCAAATGATGGGCAAGGGAGCTTATTGTGGACACTGTCTTAGGCTGCGCCCCTCATGGAAACCTCCAGCCAGAGGTTATGAGTATTGTCTATATGGAAGAAGATGAGGGCCTTTTGGCAGTGTTTTGGTTTGAATTGTGGTCATTTGTGTGGCGGTGGAAGAGAGGACTGGGTCCGCCTGGGCTTGAACTCTGGTGTGATTCCCTTGGAGACTGAGTTCTGGAACTGAACTCAGAGAAGTATTGCCATGAATTGAGTTGGGATTTTCCGAGGCCACTCATGAGAGCCCCCCCTGGAAACTGAGATCGAAGCCCAGGGTGACTTTCCACAGAACACTGGGAATCTCAGCCAGGATATCACATGATTTTATTCTTAAAGACCTGGCAGCCATAGTTGAGAGTCAAAACACACATGGACCTCACATTGTACACCTCAGTGGGCCTGGTATCATGTGACGTTTTGGCCACTCTTTGGGAAGCCTTGTTTGTTAGAGTTCTCCAGAGATTTCATTGAAATGATCTTTCTCACCATTTAATGGTTCCTGAATGAATGGAAACCCACAGGGCCTCCAACTTCATCCTTTAAAAACGGCTAGATAAATACCATGCAATCTTTGAAATTCCCATGACCAGGTGGCACTGGAGAACCTTTGGATGTCCTGTTGCTGATCATGAGTGTACCAGACAGGTGCCTTGATTGACGGGTTTCATGAAAATGATGAAGAACAGAGATGCCAGTATGGTGGGGCCTGCTGAGTAGTGGGCCTAGAGCAGTGGTGTGCAGGTGTGTGATAAAACATCTGTGGTGGGGCCATGTGGATCTGCGATGGGCTTCCAAATGGCTTGTGACTGACACGGTGCACCCAGCAGACCCTTATATGTAAAGGCATCTTGTTATATGAAGAGGTTTCAGAACAATGTTCAGAATCAGGTTGCTATGGTCAAGGGGCCACGCTCTGTAAGATAGAATCATGGTTGGTGCATTCTCCTAGGACCCTGACCCACCACACGTGACAGAACTCCCTCCAGCACTGTGTCCCAGTTAAACTCCTTGTATTTCGTGAAGCAAATACCAAACTCCTAGTGAAGCAGCAAGAAACACCACGAAAAGTGGTGGATGACCAAATGGCTTCAGAGTCCCCACGGGGAGACACTTAGCCCCCAATGGCCACAGTTTACCTACAAAGAGAGAATTCAGCACTTCTGCCTCATGTTCATTGGAAAATCAGAAACCATATCCTCCAGGTCACATAGATGAAGACCCAGCTTTGATGGTCTCACTACAAAAGAAGCTAAAGCTCCTGACAACAACATATATTTCAAAAGCCCATTCTCAGAGTCAGTTTCTCAAGAAGTCTTTAGGCCAGCAGAGCTCCATGTTTGTGGAGTGTTTATCCTGTCCCTTACTTCTGGAAACTCCTCTACCACCTCCAAAGTTGTGAACTCCTGAGCATTTTTCATTCCACATATGTATTCAATGATTTTCTAACTCTTCTTCTCGAATTGCGTCTTACATGGGGCAAGGGTATTGTCAAGGCATTTTTCTGGATGATTGTGGGAAGATTTTGTGTAGAACATATTTGCATAAACATTGGATTTATTTTCCTATTTTCCATTCCAAAAACTGAATCCCTGACACTAACCCATACCCTACTAGACTCTGACTACGAATCATAATATGATAGAGAAAAATAACCCAAACAGAATAAAAATACTAGCAGTTCAGAGGAGGCATGAGGCGTAGTTGGACAGGCCTTTTGAATTATAAAGGGTTCATGTTATGAATCTAGTCCAATGTAATAGATCTCCATGTGTTTTTAAACTTAACATATATGTGAATTCCTGTCTCCCTTTCTTTGCAGCCTATTCAGCACATGGCTTTTTACATGCACATACAAAATCCTACCTGGTTTCCCAGCTACATTCTTTTGAGGTGGCTGACTTGGCAGATACAATCTGTGAGAAGAAATCACTACTCCTAAATGCTGTTTGAACTGAAAATCAACCTATGGGTGAGCTTCCTACTTGAACAACATGATACATACATTAATGTTCAGTAAAATAAATATTTTTGGATCTTTAAATGATATATATTTCATGATGAATTTCAATTGGCATATATATTTTTACTTCTTAATGTCTCTGTGTTTGTGTTTGTGTATATATATCTATGTATATATACACACACACACTCTCCAGATTTTTCAAAATATAAAATATATGTGTCTTATTTTACACTCCCTAAATTCATGTTCATGTATGTGGATTTATAATCAACTTTTCACAAGATTATTCTCAGAAATATTCATCCAACTGAAATACGTATTTGTTTCCTAGTACTGAAAACTAACTTCAGTGAATGGTGAATAGAAATCCTAACATTTCTTCAGTAACTGACCCTATTTAACATCAATGCAAGTAGACTCCTATGAGACATGATGTGTATTTGAACATTTATTTTTATTCAACACTGGCACATTACTATTTCTTCAGTTGATGCACATGATAGGATATATATTTCATCCTCATGTTCACAAAATTCTAGGCATTTGGTTCACTTTCAATCAAATCCTGCTTCAGAACACATGTATTCCTCCATGTTTCTTGACTGGTCTTTTCATGAGACTTCTTTCCAAGCATATTATTTTGGATTTCCTTAATCACTTTGGAACCAAAACTCACACACCCCTCATGGTAAACCATCACCCTAATATTACCATTAGATGTATAACTGGTTGGAATGAATGATCCTGTATAAATATAAGATTTCCTATATATTTTCAGATATCAATTCAATCCATTATTTAAATTGGAACCAGTTATATTCTTTATTCACAGCGTGGTCTATTCATGCATTATCTCTATACTCATAGACCCTGGGTATACCTATTTGTACCCCCGAATGCTAATTTATACGTCTTCAATACATTGCTCCCAAAAATAGTTGAAGAAATACTCATGTCACCTGATCTACATATATATTTTATCACAGTGATATTCTGGACACAAAATGCAAAGGTCACACTTATGAATGTACCAAAGCCTAATTGGAAAGTTAGCATGGATTACTAAAACCATCCTTGTCCAGGTTGCCTAATGCTCTCAAATGTCAATCCTATTGGTGACTACACATTTGTTTCTGCCTTAGATTATATATTCAACCTCAACCCTGTGAAAATGTCAAATCCTATCACTCACTTTATACTTTTCCTGATTTCCTAATGTCTATATTCATATCTGCGTTCCTACATATCTTCCCCAGTTCATCATTGTGACTGACTCTTCACATGTGCTGACATTTACATTCACTCTCTAACAGACACCCTATTGCTAAAGAACTTTTGGTCTAAATATTATACCCACTCTTCTTCCTAAACCTACGGACTATCTTCCTAATCCTACCTCCTATCCTTTTTTGACTGGATCTTCTCTTCTACATTCAATCATCCAAGGTACAAGGTCCTATGCCATTGTATATGGATTTGTCAGAGACATCTGTACAGAATGTAATTCAAAGCTAAGTATTTCAATCAAGGGCCCAATGCCCTTCTGGCCTTCAAATCTTACTTAGATTTCTGTTTTCATACATATATTTCACCTCTATATTATTATAAATATCACAGGTTCCCAATACCATTCTTCATCCAGCAGAATGATTTCTAACCCAAATCGAACATGTTCTTAATCCCAAGCATTTACTTTTCCCTCAATCTAACTTTACAGAAGAGCAGGGACAGAGTTGGTCTTACAATACAGGAATGTAGGGGATCTTCCACCTGCTGAGAACCTCAAAGGTCCATGCAGAAATGATCCCTGGAGAAGATGTAGGCAGCCAGGAAGGACCTGAGAGAGCAGAAGTCATCTTCTGTGGCAAAAAACCTGGTCAGGATGAAAAGATTTGTCTGAATGAGCCTCTCTCTTCTTAATGTAGACAAGATGGACCAAACCAGGCCTGTGTGGAGAGCTTTTCCTGGGTGCCTATGGTTGATATACCATTCTAACTTGTAAAAGTGTCACAGGAAGCAGAAGAAGCCTCCATCTCATGGGACCCTTGGAAGCAACAGTTAGGACAGAGTGGTTTCCAAGGCAGTGACCTCATTCAGTTCCTGAAGGAAGTGACCTCACCACACTTCCTTGGTGATGGAACTCTCTGAACTTGGGATCCAGGAAGCCAGGCACCCAGAGGAAGTCCCAGTGCCAGTCCCAGTGGGCTCACTTGTTTGGATTTACCAAGGACAGAGTCAGTCTTTCTTGGTACCTACAGATGTGAGGATGGCCAAATGCCAAGAAAGCTCTGAAGGGGGTCTTTCCTGAGAAAGCAGGTAGTGGCTCACCCCTGGCTCCTGATAACTTCAGAGTATTGGCCAAGGAGTCCAGATCTGAGACTGGACAGGCCATTCCGGGGGAACATAGTATGGCCCACCTGTCAGAGGACACTGCGGGTAGTCACAGACCTACTTGGGGAAAAAGGTGGCTTTGTGGGTGTGGGTGTGAGTCTGTGGTTTGGTCTCATGTTCTGAGAAGAGCTAGGAAAGGCGGTTTGTTTGGTTCGGAGTGGACTGTTTCTAGCAAGTCTTTTGACAAGGCGAGTGTTGCTATGTCTGTGTATTGCACTGTGTCCGTGGTTGTAGACATTAGAAAAGAGAATGCATCAATGGATGTGTCCTGTCTAGTAGAAAGCTTCCAGCATTCATCCTGCCCAATTTATGAATGGACTGGGGCTTGCCTTATCCATCGGCAAAACCTACTATCTTCCTAAATTTCTGGTTTTTTCCTGAATTCTGGCCACTCTTCAGAATAGGCTCATGGTTTTGTGTCCAAGATATGTACCACCTCCAAGCTTGGTGACATTGCCATGTACTAGATAGCTGAAATGAATAGTGAGCATCTCAGAAAACTCAGATATCAGTGGGCCCATTAAAGTCTCAGTGGAGAAACCCTGCTTTGGGCCTTTTGCTTACCTATTGTTCTGTTTCCCTGGATGTCAGCAAGGTCTTTGCCTCAGGACACCCCTTTGTGAAGCCTGAAGAAAACAGTTTTCAAATGCAAACGAACGGGCATCACTTGTGGCTCTTTGCTTAATTGCTTTGCAAAGGGATGTGTCTGAATCAGCCTCTTGGCCCTGTGTAAGGCTGTGGCTTAGATTGTCAGCACCTGATGGATCTCAAGAAAGATCCCATATGTGCATCCATAGCCAATATGGCAAAAAAGCAGTCAATGTGGATGAAGTCTCTTGCCTTCCTCTGTAAGGTTCCTGTCCTCCATCAAGTGAGAATAGGGATCCTTTGGGTCAAATGAGTTTTTCAAAGCCCTGCAGAGGCTAGCCATTATGTGCTTGGGTTTTCTCATGACTCCAATTCACACAAAGAATCTATACCCCAAGATCAGCAGGCCTCCAAGCGGAGAAGCTGAGCAGTATTAAAGGCAGGCCTATTTGATCACTCCTGGTTCAAAGGAAGGGTGTCCAGGCCACCCTGACATTAGGCAAATGATGGGCAAGGGAGCTTATTGTGGACACTGTCTTAGGCTGCGCCCCTCATGGAAACCTCCAGCCAGAGGTTATGAGTATTGTCTATATGGAAGAAGATGAGGGCCTTTTGGCAGTGTTTTGGTTTGAATTGTGGTCATTTGTGTGGCGGTGGAAGAGAGGACTGGGTCCGCCTGGGCTTGAACTCTGGTGTGATTCCCTTGGAGACTGAGTTCTGGAACTGAACTCAGAGAAGTATTGCCATGAATTGAGTTGGGATTTTCCGAGGCCACTCATGAGAGCCCCCCCTGGAAACTGAGATCGAAGCCCAGGGTGACTTTCCACAGAACACTGGGAATCTCAGCCAGGATATCACATGATTTTATTCTTAAAGACCTGGCAGCCATAGTTGAGAGTCAAAACACACATGGACCTCACATTGTACACCTCAGTGGGCCTGGTATCATGTGACGTTTTGGCCACTCTTTGGGAAGCCTTGTTTGTTAGAGTTCTCCAGAGATTTCATTGAAATGATCTTTCTCACCATTTAATGGTTCCTGAATGAATGGAAACCCACAGTGCCTCCAACTTCATCCTTTAAAAACGGCTAGATAAATACCATGCAATCTTTGAAATTCCCATGACCAGGTGGCACTGGAGAACCTTTGGATGTCCTGTTGCTGATCATGAGTGTACCAGACAGGTGCCTTGATTGACGGGTTTCATGAAAATGATGAAGAACAGAGATGCCAGTATGGTGGGGCCTGCTGAGTAGTGGGCCTAGAGCAGTGGTGTGCAGGTGTGTGATAAAACATCTGTGGTGGGGCCATGTGGATCTGCGATGGGCTTCCAAATGGCTTGTGACTGACACGGTGCACCCAGCAGACCCTTATATGTAAAGGCATCTTGTTATATGAAGAGGTTTCAGAACAATGTTCAGAATCAGGTTGCTATGGTCAAGGGGCCACGCTCTGTAAGATAGAATCATGGTTGGTGCATTCTCCTAGGACCCTGACCCACCACACGTGACAGAACACCCTCCAGCACTGTGTCCCAGTTAAACTCCTTGTATTTCGTGAAGCAAATACCAAACTCCTAGTGCAGCAGCAAGAAACAACACGAAAAGTGGAGGATGACCAAATGGCTTCAGAGTCCCCACGGGGAGACACTTAGCCCCCAATGCCCACAGTTTACCTACAAAGAGAGAATTCAGCACTTCTGCCTCATGTTCATTGGAAAATCAGAAACCATATCCTCCAGGTCACATAGATGAAGACCCAGCTTTGATGGTCTCACTACAAAAGAAGCTAAAGCTCCTGACAACAACATATATTTCAAAAGCCCATTCTCAGAGGCAGTTTCTCAAGAAGTCTTTAGGCCAGCAGAGCTCCATGTTTGTGGAGTGTTTATCCTGTCCCTTACTTCTGGAAACTCCTCTACCACCTCCAAAGTTGTGAACTCCTGAGCATTTTTCATTCCACATATGTATTCAATGATTTTCTAACTCTTCTTCTCGAATTGCGTCTTACATGGGGCAAGGGTATTGTCAAGGCATTTTTCTGGATGATTGTGGGAAGATTTTGTGTAGAACATATTTGCATAAACATTGGATTTATTTTCCTATTTTCCATTCCAAAACTGAATCCCTGACACTAACCCATACCCTACTAGACTCTGACTACGAATCATAATATGATAGAGAAAAATAACCCAAACAGAATAAAAATACTAGCAGTTCAGAGGAGGCATGAGGCATAGTTGGACAGGCCTTTTGAATTATAAAGGGTACATGTTATGAATCCAGTCCAATGTAATAGAACTCCATGTGTTTTTAAACTTAACAAATATCTGAATTCCTGTCTCCCTTTCTTTGCAGCCTATTCAGCACATGTCTTTTTACATGCAAATACAGAATCCTACCTGGTTTCCCAGCTACAATCTTTTGAGGTGGCTGACTTGGGAGATACAATCTGTGAGAAGAAATCACTCCTCCTAAATGCTGTTTGAACTGAAAATCAACCTATGGGTGAGCTTCCTACTTGAACAACATGATACATACATCCATGTTCAGTAAAATAAATATTTTTGGATCTTTAAATGATATATATTTCATGATGAATTTCAATTGGCATATATATTTTTACTTCTTAATGTCTCTGTGTTTGTGTTTTTGTATATATATCTATGTATATATATATACACACACACACTCTCCATATTTTTCAAAATATAAAATATATGTGTCTTATTTTACACTCCCTAAATTCATGTTCATGTATGTGGTTTTATAATCAACTTTTCACAAGATTATTCTCAGAAATATTCATCCACCTGAAATACGTATTTGTTTCCTAGTACTGAAAACTAACTTCAGTGAATGGTGAATAAAATCCTAACATTTCTTCAGTAACTGACCGTGTTTAACATCAATGCAAGTAGACTCCTATGGGACATGATGTGTATTGGGACATTTATTTTTATTCAACACTGGTACATTACTATTTCTTCCGTTGATGCACATCATAGGATATATATTTCATCCTCATGTTCACAAATTTCTAGGCATTTGGTTCACTTTCCATCAAATTCTGCTTCAGAACACATGTATTCCTCCATGTTGCTTGACTGGTCTTTTCATGAGACTTCTTTCCAAGCATATTATTTTGGATTTCCATAATCACTTTGGAACCAAAACTCACACACCCCTCATGGTAAACCATCACCCTAATATTACCATTAGATGTATAACTGGTTGGAATGAATGATCCTGTATCAATATAAGATTTCCTATATATTTTCAGATATCAATTCAATCCATTATTTAAATTGGAACCAGTTATATTCTTTATTCACAGTGTGGTCTATTCATGCATTATCTCTATACTCATAGACCCTGGGTATACCTATTTGTACTCCCGAATGCTAAATTATGCGTCTTCAATACATTGCTCCCAAAAATAGTTGAAGAAATACTCATGTCACCTGATCTACATATATATTTTATCACAGTGATATTCTGGACACAAAATGCAAAGGTCACACTTATGATTGTACCAAAGCCTAATTGGAAAGTTAGCATGGATTACTAAAACCATCCTTGTCCAGGTTGCCTAATGCTCTCAAATGTCAATCCTATTGGTGACTACACATTTGTTTCTGCCTTAGATTATATATTCAACCTCAACCCTGTTGAAAATGTCAAATCCTATCACTCACTTTATACTTTTCCTGATTTCCTAATGTCTATATTCATATCTGCTTTTCTACATATCTTCCCCAGTTCATCATTGTGACTGACTCTTCACATGTGCTGACATTTACATTCACTCTCTAACAGACACCCTATTGCTAAAGAACTTTTGGTCCAAATATTATACCCACTCTTCTTCCTAAACCTACTGACTATCTTCCTAATCCTACCTACTATTTCTTTTTGACTGGATCTTCTCTTCTACATTCAATCATCCAAGGTACAAGGTCCTATGCCTTTGTATATGGATTTGTCAGAGACATCTGTACAGAATGTAATTCAAAGCTAAGTATTTCAATCAAGGGCCCAATGCCCTTCTGGCCTTCAAATCTTACTTAGATTTCTGTTTTCATACATATATTTCACCTCTATATTATTATAAATATCACAGGTTCCCAATACCATTCTTCATCCAGCAGAATGATTTCTAACCCAAATCGAACATGTTCTTAACCCCAAGCATTTACTTTTCCCTCAATCTAACTTTACAGAAGAGCAGGGACAGAGTTGGTCTTACAATACAGGAATGTATGGGATCTTCCACCTGCTGAGAACCTCAAAGGTCCATTCAGAAATGATCCATGGAGAAGATGTAGGCAGCCAGGAAGGACCTGAGAGAGCAGAAGTCATCTTCTGTGGCAAACAACCTGGTCAGGATGAAAAGATGTGTCTGAATGAGCCTCTCTCTTCTTAATGTAGACAAGATGGACCAAACCAGGCCTGTGTGGAGAGCTTTTCCTGGGTGCCTATGGTTGATATACCATTCTAGCTTGTGAAAGTGTCACAGGAAGCAGGGGCAGCCTCCATCTCATGGGACCCATGGAAGCAACAGTTAGGACAGAGTGGTTTCCAAGGCAGTGACCTCATTCAGTTCCTGAAGGAAGTGACCTCACCACACTTCCTTGGTGATGGAACTCTCTGAACTTGGGATCCAGGAAGCCAGGCACCCAGAGGCAGTCCCAGTGCCAGTCCCAGTGGGCTCACTTGTTTAGATTTACCAAGGACAGAGTCAGTCTTTCTTGGTACCTACAGATGTGAGGATGGCCAATTGCCAAGAAAGCTCTGAAGGGGGTCTTTCCTGAGAAAGCAGGTAGTGGCTCACCCCTTGCTCCTGATAACTTCACAGAATAGGCCAAGGAGTCCAATCTGAGACAGGACAGGCCATTTCGGGGGAACATAGTATGGCCCACCTGTCAGAGGACACTGCGGGTAGTCACAGACCTACTTGGGGGAAGGAGGTGGCTTTGTGGGTGTGGGTGTGAGTCTGTGGTTTGGTCTCATGTTCTGAGAAGAGCTAGGAAAGGCGGTTTGTTTGGTTTGGAGTGGACTGTTTCTAGCAAGTCTTTTGACAAGGCGAGTGTTGCTATGTCTGTGTATCGCACTGTGTCCGTGGTTGTAGACATTAGAAAAGAGAATGCATCAATGGATGTGTCCTGTCTAGTAGAAAGCTTCCAGCATTCATCCTGCCCAATTTATGAATGGACTGGGGCTTGCCCTATCCATCGGCCAAACCTACTATCTTCCTAAATTTCTGGTATTTTCCTGAATTCTGGCCACTCTTCAGAATAGGCTCATGGTATTGTGTCCAAGATATGTACCACCTCCAAGCTTGGTGACATTGCCATGTACTAGATAGCTGAATTTCATTTCAGCTATCAGTGGGCCCATTAAGTTCTCAGTGGAGAAACCCTGCTTTGGGCCTTTTGCTTACCTATTGTTCTGTTTCTCTGGATGTCAGCAAGGTCTTTGCCTCAGGACACCCCTTTGTGAAGCCTGAAGAAAACAGTTTTCAAATGCAAACGAACGGGCATCACTTGTGGCTCTTTGCTTAATTGCTTTGCAAAGGGATGTGTCTGAAACAGCCTATTGGCCCTGTGTAAGGCTGTGGCTTAGATTGTCAGCACCTGATGGATCTCAAGAAAGATCCCATATGTGCATCCATAGCCAATATGGCAAAAAAGCAGTCAATGTGGATGAAGTCTCTTGCCTTCCTCTGTAAGGTTCCTGTCCTCCATCAAGTGAGAATAGGGATCCTTTGGGTCAAATGAGTTTTTCAAAGCCCTGCAGAGGCTAGCCATTATGTGCTTGGGTTTTCTCATGACTCCAATTCACACAAAGAATCTATACCCCACCATCAGCAGGCCTCCAAGCGGAGAAACTGAGCAGTATTAAAGGCAGGCCTATTTGATTACTCCTGGTTCAAAGGAAGGGTGTCCAGGAAAATGATGGGCAAGGAAGCTTATTGTGGACACTGTCTTAGGCTGCGCCCCTCATGGAAACCTCCAGCCAGAGGTTATGAGTATTGTCTATATGGAAGAAGATGAGGGCCTTTTGGCAGTGTTTTGGTTTGAATTGTGGTCATTTGTGTGGCGGTGGAAGAGAGGACTGGGTACGCCTGGCCTTGAACTCTGGTGTGATTCCCTTGGAGACTGAGTTCTGGAACTGAACTCAGAGAAGTATTGCCATGAATTGAGTTGGGATTTTCCGAGGCCACTCATGAGAGCCCCCCCTGGAAACTGAGATCAAAGCCCAGGGTGACTTTCCACAGAACACTGGGAATCTCAGCCAGGATATCACATGATTTTATTCTTAAAGACCTGGCAGCCATAGTTGAGAGTCAAAACACACGTGGACCTCACATTGTACACCTCAGTGGGCCTGGTTTCATGTGACGTTTTGGCCACTCTTTGGGAAGCCTTGTTTGTTAGAGTTCTCCAGAGATTTCATTGAAATGATCTTTCTCACCATTTAATGGTTCCTGAATGAATGGAAACCCACAGTGCCTCCAACTTCATCCTTTAAAAACGGCTAGATAAATACCATGCAATCTTTGAAATTCCCATGACCAGGTGGCACTGGAGAACCTTTGGATGTCCTGTTGCTGATCATGAGTGTACCAGACAGGTGCCTTGATTGACGGGTTTCATGAAAATGATGAAGAACAGAGATGCCAGTATGGTGGGGCCGGCTGAGTAGTGGGCCTAGAGCAGTGGTGTGCACGTGTGTGATAAAACATCTGTGGTGAAGCCATGTGGATCTGCAATGGGCTTCCAAATGGCTTGTGACTGACATGGTGCACCCAGCAGACCCTTATATGTAAAGGCATCTTGTTATATGAAGAGGTTTCAGAACAATGTTCAGAATCATGTTGCTATGGTCACGGGGCCACGCTCTGTAAGATAGAATCATGGTTGGTGCATTCTCCTAGGACCCTGACCCACCACACGTGACAGAACTCCCTCCCAGCACTGTGTCCCAGTTAAACTCCTTGTATTTCGTGAAGCAAATACCAAACTCCTAGTGCAGCAGCAAGAAACACCACGAAAAGTGGAGGATGACCAAATGGCTTCAGAGTCCCCACGGGGAGACACTTAGCCCCCAATGGCCACAGTTTACCTACAAAGAGAGAATTCAGCACTTCTGCCTCATGTTCATTGGAAAATCAGAAACCATATCCTCCAGGTCACATAGATGAAGACCCAGCTTTGATGGTCTCACTACAAAAGAAGCTAAAGCCCCTGACAACAACATATATTTCAAAAGCCCATTCTCAGAGGCAGTTTCTCAAGAAGTCTTTAGGCCAGCAGAGATCCATGTTTGTGGAGTGTTTCTCCTGTCCCTTACTTCTGGAAACTCCTCTACCACCTCCAAAGTTGTGAACTCCTGAGCATTTTTCATTCCACATATGTATTCAATGATTTTCTAACTCTTCTTCTCGAATTGCGTCTTACATGGGGCAAGGGTATTGTCAAGGCATTTTTCTGGATGATTGTGGGAAGATTTTGTGTAGAACATATTTGCATAAACATTGGATTTATTTTCCTATTTTCCATTCCAAAAACTGAATCCCTGACACTAACCCATACCCTACTAGACTCTGACTACGAATCATAATATGATAGAGAAAAATAACCCAAACAGAATAAAAATACTATCAGTTCAGAGGAGGCATGAGGCGTAGTTGGACAGGCCTTTTGAATTATAAAGGGTACATGTTATGAATCCAGTCCAATGTAATAGATCTCCATGTGTTTTTAAACTTAACAAATATGTGAATTCCTGTCTCCCTTTCTTTGCAGCCTATTCGGCACATGTCTTTTTACATGCACATACAGAATCCTACCTAGTTTCCCAGCTACATTCTTTTGAGGTGGCTGACTTGGCAGATACAATCTGTGAGAAGAAATCACTCCTCCTAAATGCTGTTTGAACTGAAAATCAACCTATGGGTGAGCTTCCTACTTGAACAACATGATACATACATCCATGTTCAGTAAAATAAATATTTTTGGATCTTTAAATGATATATATTTCATGATGAATTTCAATTGGCATATATATTTTTACTTCTTAATGTCTCTGTGTTTGTGTTTGTGTATATATATCTATGTATATATACACACACACACTCTCCAGATTTTTCAAAATATAAAATATATGTGTCTTATTTTACACTCCCTAAATTCATGTTCATGTATGTGGATTTATAATCAACTTTTCACAAGATTATTCTCAGAAATATTCATCCACCTGAAATACGTATTTGTTTCCTAGTACTGAAAACTAACTTCAGTGAATGGTGAATAGAAATCCTAACATGTCTTCAGTAACTGACCCTATTTAACATCAATGCAAGTAGACTCCTATGGGACATGATGTGTATTTGGACATTTATTTTTATTCAACACTGGTACATTACTATTTCTTCCGTTGATGCACATCATAGGATATATATTTCATGTTCACAAATTTCTAGGCATTTGGTTCACTTTCCATCAAATTCTGCTTCAGAACACATGTATTCCTCCATGTTTCTTGACTGGTCTTTTCATGAGACTTCTTTCCAAGCATATTCTTTTGGATTTCCATAATCACTTTGGAACCAAAACTCACACACCCCTCATGGTAAACCATCACCCTAATATTACCATTAGATGTATAACTGGTTGGAATGAATGATCCTGTATCAATATAAGATTTCCTATATATTTTCAGATATCAATTCAATCCATTATTTAAATTGGAACCAGTTATATTCTTTATTCACAGTGTGGTCTATTCATGCATTATCTCTATACTCATAGACCCTGGGTATACCTATTTGTACTCCCGAATGCTAAATTATGCGTCTTCAATACATTGCTCCCAAAAATAGTTGAAGAAATACTCATGTCACCTGATCTACATATATATTTTATCACAGTGATATTCTGGACACAAAATGCAAACGTCACACTTATGATTGTACCAAAGCCTAATTGGAAAGTTAGCATGGATTACTAAAACCATCCTTGTCCAGGTTGCCTAATGCTCTCAAATGTCAATCCTATTGGTGACTACACATTTGTTTCTGCCTTAGATTATATATTCAACCTCAACCCTGTTGAAAATGTCAAAGCCTATCACTCACTTTATACTTTTCCTGATTTCCTAATGTCTATATTCATATCTGCTTTCCTACATATCTTCCCCAGTTCATCATTGTGACTGACTCTTCACATGTGCTGACATTTACATTCACTCTCTAACAGACACCCTATTGCTAAAGAACTTTTGGTCCAAATATTATACCCACTCTTCTTCCTAAACCTACTGACTATCTTCCTAATCCTACCTACTATTTCTTTTTGACTGGATCTTCTCTTCTACATTCAATCATCCAAGGTACAAGGTCCTATGCCTTTGTATATGGATTTGTCAGAGACATCTGTACAGAATGTAATTCAAAGCTAAGTATTTCAATCAAGGGCCCAATGCCCTTCTGGCCTTCAAATCTTACTTAGATTTCTGTTTTCATACATATATTTCACCTCTATATTATTATAAATATCACAGGTTCCCAATACCATTCTTCATCCAGCAGAATGATTTCTAACCCAAATCAAACATGTTCTTAACCCCAAGCATTTACTTTTCCCTCAATCTAACTTTACAGAAGAGCAGGGACAGAGTTGGTCTTACAATACAGGAATGTAGGGGATCTTCCACCTGCTGAGAACCTCAAAGGTCCATGCAGAAATGATCCATGGAGAAGATGTAGGCAGCCAGGAAGGACCTGAGAGAGCAGAAGTCATCTTCTGTGGCAAACAACCTGGTCAGGATGAAAAGATGTGTCTGAATGAGCCTCTCTCTTCTTAATGTAGACAAGATGGACCAAACCAGGCCTGTGTGGAGAGCTTTTCCTGGGTGCCTATGGTTGATATACCATTCTAGCTTGTGAAAGTGTCACAGGAAGCAGGGGCAGCCTCCATCTCATGGGACCCATGGAAGCAACAGTTAGGACAGAGTGGTTTCCAAGGCAGTGACCTCATTCAGTTCCTGAAGGAAGTGACCTCACCACACTTCCTTGGTGATGGAACTCTCTGAACTTGGGATCCAGGAAGCCAGGCACCCAGAGGCAGTCCCAGTGCCAGTCCCAGTGGGCTCACTTGTTTAGATTTACCAAGGACAGAGTCAGTCTTTCTTGGTACCTACAGATGTGAGGATGGCCAATTGCCAAGAAAGCTCTGAAGGGGGTCTTTCCTGAGAAAGCAGGTAGTGGCTCACCCCTTGCTCCTGATAACTTCACAGAATAGGCCAAGGAGTCCAATCTGAGACAGGACAGGCCATTTCGGGGGAACATAGTATGGCCCACCTGTCAGAGGACACTGCGGGTAGTCACAGACCTACTTCGGGGAAGGAGGTGGCTTTGTGGGTGTGGGTGTGAGTCTGTGGTTTGGTCTCATGTTCTGAGAAGAGCTAGGAAAGGCGATTTGTTTGGTTTGGAGTGGACTGTTTCTAGCAAGTCTTTTGAAAAGGCGAGTGTTGCTATGTCTGTGTATCGCACTGTGTCCGTGGTTGTAGACATTAGAAAAGAGAATGCATCACTGGATGTGTCCTTTCTAGTAGAAAGCTTCCAGCATTCATCCTGCCCAATTTATGAATGGACTGGGGCTTGCCTTATCCATGGGCAAAACCTACTATCTTCCTAAATTTCTTGTTTTTTCCTGAATTCTGGCCCCTCTTCAGAATAGGCTCATGGTTTTGTGTCCAAGATATGTACCACCTCCAAGCTTGGTGACATTGCCATGTACTAGATAGCTGAAGTGAATAGTGAGCATCTCAGAAAACTCAGATATCAGTGGGCCCATTAAGTTCTCAGTGGAGAAACCCTGCTTTGGGCCTTTTGCTTACCTATTGTTCTGTTTCCCTGGATGTCAGCAAGGTCTTTGCCTCAGGACACCCCTTTGTGAAGCCTGAAGAAAACAGTTTTCAAATGCAAACGAACGGGCATCACTTGTGGCTCTTTGCTTAATTGCTTTGCAAAGGGATGTGTCTGAATCAGCCTCTTGGCCCTGTGTAAGGCTGTGGCTTAGATTGTCAGCACCTGATGGATCTCAACAAAGATCCCATATGTGCATCCATAGCCAATATGGCAAAAAAGCAGTCAATGTGGATGAAGTCTCTTGCCTTCCTCTGTAAGGTTCCTGTCCTCCATCAAGTGAGAATAGGGATCCTTTGGGTCAAATGAGTTTTTCAAAGCCCTGCAGAGGCTAGCCATTATGTGCTTGGGTTTTCTCATGACTCCAATTCACACAAAGAATCTATACCCCAAGATCAGCAGGCCTCCAAGCGGAGAAGCTGAGCAGTATTAAAGGCAGGCCTATTTGATCACTCCTGGTTCAAAGGAAGGGTGTCCAGGCCACCCTGACATTAGGCAAATGATGGGCAAGGGAGCTTATTGTGGACACTGTCTTAGGCTGCGCCCCTCATGGAAACCTCCAGCCAGAGGTTATGAGTATTGTCTATGTGGAAGAAGATGAGGGCCTTTTGGCAGTGTTTTGGTTTGAATTGTGGTCATTTGTGTGGCGGTGGAAGAGAGGACTGGGTCCGCCTGGGCTTGAACTCTGGTGTGATTCCCTTGGAGACTGAGTTCTGGAACTGAACTCAGAGAAGTATTGCCATGAATTGAGTTGGGATTTTCCGAGGCCACTCATGAGAGCCCCCCCTGGAAACTGAGATCGAAGCCCAGGGTGACTTTCCACAGAACACTGGGAATCTCAGCCAGGATATCACATGATTTTATTCTTAAAGACCTGGCAGCCATAGTTGAGAGTCAAAACACATGGACCTCACATTGTACACCTCAGTGGGCCTGGTTTCATGTGACGTTTTGGCCACTCTTTGGGAAGCCTTGTTTGTTAGAGTTCTCCAGAGATTTCATTGAAATGATCTTTCTCACCATTTAATGGTTCCTGAATGAATGGAAACCCACAGTGCCTCCAACTTCATCCTTTAAAAACGGCTAGATAAATACCATGCAATCTTTGAAATTCCCATGACCAGGTGGCACTGGAGAACCTTTGGATGTCCTGTTGCTGATCATGAGTGTACCAGACAGGTGCATTGATTGACAGGTTTCATGAAAATGATGAAGATCAGAGATGCCAGTATGGTGGGGCCTGCTGAGTTGTGGGCCTAGAGCAGTGGTGTGCAGGTGTGTGATAAAACATCTGTGGTGGGGCCATGTGGATCTGCGATGGGCTTCCAAATGGCTTGTGACTGACATGGTGCACCCAGCAGACCCTTATATGTAAAGGCATCTTGTTATATGAAGAGGTTTCAGAACAATGTTCAGAATCAGGTTGCTATGGTCAAGGGGCCACGCTCTGTAAGATAGAATCATGGTTGGTGCATTCTCCTAGGACCCTGACCCACCACACGTGACAGAACTCCCTCCAGCACTGTGTCCCAGTTAAACTCCTTGTATTTCGTGAAGCAAATACCAAACTCCTAGTTCAGCAGCAAGAAACACCACGAAAAGTGGAGGATGACCAAATGGCTTCAGAGTTCCCACGGGGAAACAGTTAGCCCCCAATGGCCACAGTTTACCTACAAAGAGAGAATTCAGCACTTCTGCCTCATGTTCATTGGAAAATCAGAAACCATATCCTCCAGGTCACATAGATGAAGACCCAGCTTTGATGGTCTCACTACAAAAGAAGCTAAAGCTCCTGACAACAACATATATTTCAAAAGCCCATTCTAAGAGGCAGTTTCTCAAGAAGTCTTTAGGCCAGCAGAGCTCCATGTTTGTGGAGTGTTTGTCCTGTCCCTTACTTCTGGAAACTCCTCTACCACCTCCAAAGTTGTGAACTCCTGAGCATTTTTCATTCCATATATGTATTCAATGATTTTCTAACTCTTCTTCTCGAATTGCGTCTTACATGGGGCAAGGGTATTGTCAAGGCATTTTTCTGGATGATTGTGGGAAGATTTTGTGTAGAACATATTTGCATAAACATTGGATTTATTTTCCTATTTTCCATTCCAAAAACTGAATCCCTGACACTAACCCATACCCTACTAGACTCTGACTACGAATCATAATATGATAGAGAAAAATAACCCAAAAAGAATAAAAATACTAGCAGTTCAGAGGAGGCATGAGGCATAGAAGGACAGGACTTTTGAATTATAAAGGGTACATGTTATGAATCCAGTCCAATGTAATAGATCTCCATGTGTTTTTAAACTTAACAAATATGTGAATTCCTGTCTCCCTTTCTTTGCAGCCTATTCGGCACATGTCTTTTTACATGCACATACAGAATCCTACCTGGTTTCCCAGCTACATTCTTTTGAGGTGGCTGACTTGGCAGATACAATCTGTGAGAAGAAATCACTCCTCCTAAATGCTGTTTGAACTGAAAATCAATTTATGGGTGAGCTTCCTACTTGAACAACATGATACATACATTTATGTTCAGTAAAATAAATATTTTTGGATCTTTAAATGATATATATTTCATGATGAATTTCAATTGGCATATATATTTTTACTTCTTAATGTCTCTGTGTTTGTGTTTGTGTATATATATCTATGTATATATACACACACACACTCTCCAGATTTTTCAAAATATAAAATATATGTGTCTTATTTTACACTCCCTAAATTCATGTTCATGTATGTGGATTTATAATCAACTTTTCACAAGATTATTCTCAGAAATATTCATCCACCTGAAATACGTTATTTGTTTCCTAGTACTGAAAACTAACTTCAGTGAATGGTGAATAGAAGTCCTAACATTTCTTCAGTAACTGACCCTGTTTAACATCAATGCAAGTAGACTCCTATGGGACATGATGTGTATTTAGACATTTATTTTTATTCAACACTGGCACATTACTATTTCTTCAGTTGATGCACATCATAGGATATATATTTCATCCTCATGTTCACAAATTTCTAGGCATTTGGTTCACTTTCCATCAAATCCTGCTTCAGAACACATGTATTCCTCCATGTTTCTTGACTGGTCTTTTCATGAGACTTCTTTCCAAGCATATTCTTTTGGATTTCCATAATCACTTTGGAACCAAAACTCACACACCCCTCATGGTAAACCATCACCCTAATATTACCATTAGATGTATAACTGGTTGGAATGAATGATCCTGTATCAATATAAGATTTCCTATATATTTTCAGATATCAATTCAATCCATTATTTAAATTGGAACCAGTTATATTCTTTATTCACAGTGTGGTCTATTCATGCATTATCTCTATACTCATAGACCCTGGGTATACCTATTTGTACCCCCGAATGCTAATTTATACGTCTTCAATACATTGCTCCCAAAAATAGTTGAAGAAATACTCATGTCACCTGATCTACATATATATTTTATCACAGTGATATTCTGGACACAAAATGCAAAGGTCACACTTATGATTGTACCAAAGCCTAATTGGAAAGTTAGCATGGATTACTAAAACGATCCTTGTCCAGGTTGCCTAATGCTCTCAAATGTCAATCCTATTGGTGACTACACATTTGTTTCTGACTTAGATTATATATTCAACCTCAACCCTGATGAAAATGTCAAATCCTATCACTCAATTTATACTTTTCCTGATTTCCTAATGTCTATATTCATATCTGCTTTCCTACATATCTTCCCCAGTTCATCATTGTGACTGACTCTTCACATGTGCTGACATTTACATTCAATCTCTAACAGACACCCTATTGCTAAAGAACTTTTGGTCCAAATATTGTACCCACTCTTCTTCCTAAACCTACTGACTATCTTCCTAATCCTACCTACTATCCCTTTTTGACTGGATCTTCTCTTCTACATTCAATCATCCAAGGTACAAGGTCCTATGCCATTGTATATGGATTTGTCAGAGACATCTGTACAGAATGTAATTCAAAGCTAAGTATTTCAATCAAGGGCCCAATGCCCTTCTGGCCTTCAAATCTTACTTAGATTTCTGTTTTCATACATATATTTCACCTCTATATTATTATAAATATCACAGGTTCCCAATACCATTCTTCATCCAGCAGAATGATTTCTAAAACAAATCAAACATGTTCTTAACTCCAAGCATTTACTTTTCCCTCAATCTAACGTTACAGAAGAGCAGGGACAGAGTTGGTCTTACAATACAGGAATGTAGGGGATCTTCCACCTGCTGAGAACCTCAAAGGTCCATGCAGAAATGATCCCTGGAGAAGATGTAGGTAGCCAGGAAGGACCTGAGAGAGCAGAAGTCATCTTCTGTGGCAAACAACCTGGTCAGGATGAAAAGATGTGTCTGAATGAGCCTCTCTCTCCTTAATGTAGACAAGATGGACCAAACCAGGCCTGTGTGGAGAGCTTTTCCTGGGTGCCTATGGTTGATATACCATTCTAACTTGTGAAAGTGTCACAGGAAGCAGGGGCAGCCTCCATCTCATGGGACCCTTGGAAGCAACAGTTAGGACAGAGTGGTTTCCAAGGCAGTGACCTCATTCAGTTCCTGAAGGAAGTGACCTCACCACACTTCCTTGGTGATGGAACTCTCTGAACTTGGGATTCAGGAAGCCAGGCACCCAGAGGCAGTCCCAGTGCCAGTCCCAGTGGGCTCACTTGTTTGGATTTACCAAGGACAGAGTCAGTCTTTCTTGGTACCTACAGATGTGCAGATGGCCAATTGCCAAGGAAGCTTTGAAGGGGGTCTTTCCTGAGAAAGCAGGTAGTGGCTCACCCCTGGCTCCTGATAACTTAACAGAATTGGCCAAGGAGTCCAGATCTGAGACAGGACAGGCCATTTCGGGGGAACATAGTATGGCCCACCAGTCAGAGGACACTGCGGGTAGTCAAAGACCTACTTGGGGGAAGGAGGTGGCTTTGTGGGTGTGGGTGTGAGTCTGTGGTTTGGTCTCATGTTCTGAGAAGAGCTAGGAAAGGCGGTTTGTTTGGTTTGGAGTGGACTGTTTCTAGCAAGTCTTTTGACAAGGCGAGTGTTGCTATGTCTGTGTATCGCACTGTGTCCGTGGTTGTAGACATTAGAAAAGAGAATGCATCAATGGATGTGTCCTGTCTAGTAGAAAGCTTCCAGCATTCATCCTGCCCAATTTATGAATGGACTGGGGCTTGCCTTATCCATGGGCAAATCCTACTATCTTCCTAAATTTCTGTTTTTTTCCTGAATTCTGGCCACTCTTCAGAATAGGCTCATGGTTTTGTGTCCAAGATATTTACCACCTCCAAGCTTGGTGACATTGCCATGTACTAGATAGCTGAAATGAATAGTGAGCATCTCAGAAAACTCAGATATCAGTGGGCCCATTAAGTTCTCAGTGGAGAAACCCTGCTTTGGGCCTTTTGCTTACCTATTGTTCTGTTTCCCTGGATGTCAGCAAGGTCTTTGCCTCAGGACACCCCTTTGTGAAGCCTGAAGAAAACAGTTTTCAAATGCAAATGAACGGGCATCACTTGTGGCTTTTTGCTTAATTGCTTTGCAAAGGGATGTGTCTGAATCAGCCTCTTGGCCCTGTGTAAGGCTGTAGCTTAGATTGTCAGCACCTGATGGATCTCAAGAAAGATCCCATATGTGCATCCATAGCCAATATGGCAGAAAAGCAGTCAATGTGGATGAAGTCTCTTGCCTTCCTCTGTAAGGTTCCTGTCCTCCATCAAGTGAGAATAGGGATCCTTTGGGTCAAATGAGTTTTTCAAAGCCCTGCAGAGGCTAGCCATTATGTGCTTGGGTTTTCTCATGACTCCAATTCACACAAAGAATCTATACCCCAAGATCAGCAGGCCTCCAAGCGGAGAAGCTGAGCAGTATTAAAGGCAGGCCTATTTGATCACTCCTGGTTCAAAGGAAGGGTGTCCAGGCCACCCTGACATTAGGCAAATGATGGGCAAGGGAGCTTATTGTGGACACTGTCTTAGGCTGCGCCCCTCATGGAAACCTCCAGCCAGAGGTTATGAGTATTGTCTATATGGAAGAAGATGAGGGCCTTTTGGCAGTGTTTTGGTTTGAATTGTGGTCATTTGTGTGGCGGTGGAAGAGAGGACTGGGTCCGCCTGGGCTTGAACTCTGGTGTGATTCCCTTGGAGACTGAGTTCTGGAACTGAACTCAGAGAAGTATTGCCATGAATTGAGTTGGGATTTTCCGAGGCCACTCATGAGAGCCCCCCCTGGAAACTGAGATCAAAGCCCAGGGTGACTTTCCACAGAGCACTGGGAATCTCAGCCAGGATATCACATGATTTTATTTTTAAAGACCTGGCAGCCATAGTTGAGAGTCAAAACACACATGGACCTCACATTGTACACCTCAGTGGGCCTGGTTTCATGTGACGTTTTGGCCACTTTTTGGGAAGCCTTGTTTGTTAGAGTTCTCCAGAGATTTCATTGAAATGATCTTTCTCACCATTTAATGGTTCCTGAATGAATGGAAACCCACAGTGCCTCCAACTTCATCCTTTAAAAATGGCTAGATAAATACCATGCAATCTTTGAAATTCCCATGACCAGGTGGCACTGGAGAACCTTTGGATGTCCTGTTGCTGATCATGAGTGTACCAGACAGGTGCCTTGATTGACGGGTTTCATGAAAATGATGAAGAACAGAGATGCCAGTATGGTGGGGCCTGCTGAGTAGTGGGCCTAGAGCAGTGGTGTGCAGGTGTGTGATAAAACATCTGTGGTGGGGCCATGTGGATCTGCGATGGGCTTCCAAATGGCTTGTGACTGACATGGTGCACCCAGCAGACCCTTATATGTAAAGGCATCTTGTTATATAAAGAGGTTTCAGAACAATGTTCAGAATCAGGTTGCTATGGTCAAGGGGCCACGCTCTGTAAGATAGAATCATGGTTGGTGCATTCTCCTAGGACCCTGACCCACCACACGTGACAGAACTCCCTCCAGCACTGTGTCCCAGTTAAACTCCTTGTATTTCATGAAGCAAATACCAAACTCCTAGTGCAGCAGCAAGAAACACCACGAAAAGTGGAGGATGACCAAATGGCTTCAGAGTCCCCACGGGGAGACACTTAGCCCCCAATGGCCACAGTTTACCTACAAAGAGAGAATTCAGCACTTCTGCCTCATGTTCATTGGAAAATCAGAAACCATATCCTCCAGGTCACATAGATGAAGACCCAGCTTTGATGGTCTCACTACAAAAGAAGCTAAAGCTCCTGACAACAACATCTATTTCAAAAGCCCATTCTCAGAGGCAGTTTCTCAAGAAGTCTTTAGGCCAGCAGAACTCCATGTTTGTGGAGTGTTTCTCCTGTCCCTTACTTCTGGAAACTCCTCTACCACCTCCAAAGTTGTGAACTCCTGAGCATTTTTCATTCCACATATGTATTCAATGATTTTCTAACTCTTCTTCTCGAATTGCGTCTTACATGGGGCAAGGGTATTGTCAAGGCATTTTTCTGGATGATTGTGGGCAGATTTTGTGTAGAACATATTTGCATAAACATTTGATTTATTTTCCTATTTTCCATTCCAAAAACTGAATCCCTGACACTAACCCATACCCTAGTAGACTCTGACTACGAATCATAATATGATAGAGAAAAATAACCCAAACAAAATAAAAATACTAGCAGTTCAGAGGAGGCATTATGCATAGTTGGACAGGCCTTTTGAATTATAAAGGGTACATGTTATGAATCCAGTCCAATATAATAGATCTCCATGTGTTTTTAAACTTAACAAATATGTGAATTCCTGTCTCCCTTTCTTTGCAGCCTATTCGGCACATGTCTTTTTACATGCACATACAGAATCCTACCTGGTTTCCCAGCTACATTCTTTTGAGGTGGCTGACTTGGCAGATACAATCTGTGAGAAGAAATCACTCCTCCTAAATGCTGTTTGATCTGAAAATCAACCTATGGGTGAGCTTCCTACTTGAACAACATGATACATACATCCATGTTCAGTAAAATAAATATTTTTGGATCTTTAAATGATATATATTTCATGATGAATTTCAATTGGCATATATATTTTTACTTCTTAATGTCTCTGTGTTTGTGTTTGTGTATATATATCTATGTATATATACACACACACACTCTCCAGAGTTTTCAAAATATAAAATATATGTGTCTTATTTTACACACCCTAAATTCATGTTCATGTATGTGGATTTATAATCAACTTTTCACAAGATTATTCTCAGAAATATTCATCCACCTGAAATACGTATTTGTTTCCTAGTACTGAAAACTAACTTCAGTGAATGGTGAATAGAAATCCTAACATTTCTTCAGTAACTGACCCTGTTTAACATCAATGCAAGTAGACTCCTATGGGACATGATGTGTATTTGGACATTTATTTTTATTCAACACTGGTACATTACTATTTCTTCCGTTGATGCACATCATAGGATATATATTTCATCCTCATGTTCACAAATTTCTAGGCATTTGGTTCACTTTCCATCAATTCCTGCTTCAGAACACATGTATTCCTCCATGTTTCTTGACTGGTCTTTTCATGAGACTTCTTTCCAAGCATATTATTTTGGATTTCCTTAATCACTTTGGAACCAAAACTCACACACCCCTCATGGTAAACCATCACCCTAATATTACCATTAGATGTATAACTGGTTGGAATGAATGATCCTGTATCAATATAAGATTTCCTATATATTTTCAGATATCAATTCAATCCATTATTTAAATTGGAACCAGTTATATTCTTTATTCACAGTGTGGTCTATTCATGCATTATCTCTATACTCATAGACCCTGGGTATACCTATTTGTACCCCCGAATGCTAATTTATACGTCTTCAATACATTGCTCCCAAAAATAGTTGAAGAAATACTCATGTCACCTGATCTACATATATATTTTATCACACTGATGTTCTGGACACAAAATGCAAAGGTCACACTTATGATTGTACCAAAGCCTAATTGGAAAGTTAGCATGGATTACTAAAACCATCCTTGTCCAGGTTGCCTAATGCTCTCAAATGTCAATCCTATTGGTGACTACACATTTGTTTCTGCCTTAGATTATATATTCAACCTCAACCCTGTTGAAAATATCAAAGCCTATCACTCACTTTATACTTTTTCTGATTTCCTAATGTCTATATTCATATCTGCTTTCCTACATATCTTCCCCAGTTCATCATTGTGACTGTCTCTTCACATGTGCTGACATTTACATTCACTCTCTAACAGACACCCTATTGCTAAAGAACTTTTGGTCCAAATATTATACCCACTCTTCTTCCTAAACCTACGGACTATCTTCCTAATCCTATCTACTATCCCTTTTTGACTGGATCTTCTCTTCTACATTCAATCATCCAAGGTACAAGGTCCTATGCCATTGTATATGGATTTGTCAGAGACATCTGTACCGAATGTAATTCAAAGCTAAGTATTTCAATCAAGGGCCCAATGCCCTTCTGGCCTTCAAATCTTACTTAGATTTCTGTTTTCATACATATATTTCACCTGTATATTATTATAAATATCACAGATTCCCAATACCATTCTTCATCCAGCAGAATGATTTCTAACCCAAATCAAACATGTTCTTAACCCCAAGCATTTACTTTTCCCTCAATCTAACTTTACAGAAGAGCAGGGACAGAGTTGGTCTTACAATACAGGAATGTAGGGGATCTTCCACCTGCTGAGAACCTCAAAGGTCCATGCAGAAATGATCCCTGGAGAAGATGTAGGCAGCCAGGAAGGACCTGAGAGAGCAGAAGTCATCTTCTGTGGCAAACAACCTGGTCAGGATGAAAAGATGTGTCTGAATGAGCCTCTCTCTTCTTAATGTAGACAAGATGGACCAAACCAGGCCTGTGTGGAGAGCTTTTCCTGGGTGCCTATGGTTGATATACCATTCTAACTTGTGAAAGTGTCACAGGAAGCAGGGGCAGCCTCCATCTCATGGGACCCTTGGAAGCAACAGTTAGGACAGAGTGGTTTCCAAGGCAGTGACCTCATTCAGTTCCTGAAGGAAGTGACCTCACCACACTTCCTTGGTGATGGAACTCTCTGAACTTGGGATCCAGGAAGCCAGGCACCCAGAGGAAGTCCCAGTGCCAGTCCCAGTGGGCTCACTTGTTTGGATTTACCAAGGACAGAGTCAGTCTTTCTTGGTACCTACAGATGTGAGGATGGCCAATTGCCAAGAAAGCTCTGAAGGGGATCCTTCCTGAGAAAGCAGGTAGTGGCTCACCCCTGGCTCCTGATAACTTCACAGAATTGGCCAAGGAGTCCAGATCTGAGACAGGACAGGCCATTTCGGGGGAACATAGTATGGCCCACCAGTCAGAGGACACTGCGGGTAGTCACAGACCTACTTGGGGGAAGGAGGTGGCTTTGAGGGTGTGGGTGTGAGTCTGTGGTTTGGTCTCATGTTCTGAGAAGAGCTAGGAAAGGCAGTTTGTTTGGTTTGGAGTGGACTGTTTCTAGCAAGTCTTTTGACAAGGCGAGTGTTGCTATGTCTGTGTATCGCACTGTGTCCGTGGTTGTAGACATTAGAAAAGAGAATGCATCAATGGATGTGTCCTGTCTAGTAGAAAGCTTCCAGCATTCATCCTGCCCAATTTATGAATGGACTGGGGCTTGCCTTATCCATGGGCAAAACCTACTATCTTACAAAATTTCTGGTTTTTTCCTTAATTCTGGCCCCTCTTCAGAATAGGCTCATGGTTTTGTGTCCAAGATATGTACCACCTCCAAGCTTGGTGACATTGCCATGTACTAGATAGCTGAAGTGAATAGTGAGCATCTCAGAAAACTCAGATATCAGTGGCCCATTAAAGTCTCAGTGGAGAAACCCTGCTTTGGGCCTTTTGCTTACCTATTGTTCTGTTTCCCTGGATGTCAGCAAGGTCTTTGCCTCAGGACACCCCTTTGTGAAGCCTGAAGAAAACAGTTTTCAAATGCAAACGAACGGGCATCACTTGTGGCTCTTTGCTCAATTGCTTTGTAAAGGGATGTGTCTGAATCAGTCTCTTGGCCCTGTGTAAGGCTGTGGCTTAGATTGTCAGCACCTGATGGATCTCAACAAAGATCCCATATGTGCATCCATAGCCAATATGGCAAAAAAGCAGTCAATGTGGATGAAGTCTCTTGCCTTCCTCTGTAAGGTTCCTGTCCTCCATCAAGTGAGAATAGGGATCCTTTGGGTCAAATGAGTTTTTCAAAGCCCTGCAGAGGCTAGCCATTATGTGCTTGGGTTTTCTCATGACTCCAATTCACACAAAGAATCTATACCCCAAGATCAGCAGGCCTCCAAGCGGAGAAGCTGAGCAGTATTAAAGGCAGGCCTATTTGATCACTCCTGGTTCAAAGGAAGGGTGTCCAGGCCACCCTGACATTAGGCAAATGATGGGCAAGGGAGCTTATTGTGGACACTGTCTTAGGCTGCGCCCCTCATGGAAACCTCCAGCCAGAGGTTATGAGTATTGTCTATATGGAAGAAGATGAGGGCCTTTTGGCAGTGTTTTGGTTTGAATTGTGGTCATTTGTGTGGCGGTGGAAGAGAGGACTGGGTCCGCCTGGGCTTGAACTCTGGTGTGATTCCCTTGGAGACTGAGTTCTGGAACTGAACTCAGAGAAGTATTGCCATGAATTGAGTTGGGATTTTCCGAGGCCACTCATGAGAGCCCCCCCTGGAAACTGAGATCGAAGCCCAGGGTGACTTTCCACAGAACACTGGGAATCTCAGCCAGGATATCACATGATTTTATTCTTAGAGACCTGGCAGCCATAGTTGAGAGTCAAAACACACATGGACCTCACATTGTACACCTCAGTGGGCCTGGTTTCATGTGACGTTTTGGCCACTCTTTGGGAAGCCTTGTTTGTTAGAGTTCTCCAGAGATTTCATTGAAATGATCTTTCTCACCATTTAATGGTTCCTGAATGAATGGAAACCCACAGTGCCTCCAACTTCATCCTTTAAAAACGGCTAGATAAATACCATGCAATCTTTGAAATTCCCATGACCAGGTGGCACTGGAGAACCTTTGGATGTCCTGTTGCTGATCATGAGTGTACCAGACAGGTGCCTTGATTGACGGGTTTCATGAAAATGAGGAAGAACAGAGATGCCAGTATGGTGGGGCCGGCTGAGTAGTGGGCCTAGAGCAGGGGTGTGCAGGTGTGTGATAAAACATCTGTGGTGGGGCCATGTGGATCTGCGATGGTCTTCCAAATGGCTTGTGACTGACATGGTGCACCCAGCAGACCCTTATATGTAAAGGCATCTTGTTATATGAAGAGGTTTCAGAACAATGTTCAGAATCAGGTTGCTATGGTCAAGGGGCCACGCTCTGTAAGATAGAATCATGGTTGGTGCATTCTCCTAGGACCCTGACCCACCACACGTGACAGAACTCCCTCCAGCACTGTGTCCCAGTTAAACTCCTTGTATTTCGTGAAGCAAATACCAAACTCCTAGTGCAGCAGCAAGAAACACCACGAAAAGTGGAGGATGACCAAATGGCTTCAGAGTCCCCACGGGGAGACACTTAGCCCCCAATGGCCACAGTTTACCTACAAAGAGAGAATTCAGCACTTCTGCCTCATGTTCATTGGAAAATCAGAAACCATATCCTCCAGGTCACATAGATGAAGACCCAGCTTTGATGGTCTCACTACAAAAGAAGCTAAAGCTCCTGACAACAACATATATTTCAAAAGCCCATTCTCAGAGGCAGTTTCTCAAGAAGTCTTTAGGCCAGCAGAGCTCCATGTTTGTGGAGTGTTTCTCCTGTCCCTTACTTCTGGAAACTCCTCAACCATCTCCAAAGTTGTGAACTCCTGAGAATTTTTCATTCCACATATGTATTCAATGATTTTCTAACTCTTCTTCTCGAATTGCGTCTTACATGGGGCAAGGGTATTGTCAAGGCATTTTTCTGGATGATTGTGGGAAGATTTTGTGTAGAACATATTTGCATAAACATTGGATTTATTTTCCTATTTTCCATTCCAAAAACTGAATCCCTGACACTAACCCATACCCTACTAGACTCTGACTACGAATCATAATATGATAGAGAAAAATAACCCCAACAGAATAAAAATACTAGCAGTTCAGAGGAGGCATGAGGCGTAGTTGGACAGGCCTTTTGAATTATAAAGGGTACATGTTATGAATCTAGTCCAATGTAATAGATCTCCATGTGTTTTTAAACTTAACAAATATGTGAATTCCTGTCTCCCTTTCTTTGCAGCCTATTCAGCACATGTCTTTTTACATGCACATACAGAATCCTACCTGGTTTCCCAGCTACATTCTTTTGAGGTGGCTGACTTGGCAGATACAATCTGTGAGAAGAAATCACTCCTCCTAAATGCTGTTTGAACTGAAAATCAACCTATGGGTGAGCTTCCTACTTGAACAACATGATACATACATCCATGTTCAGTAAAATAAATATTTTTGGATCTTTAAATGATATATATTTCATGATGAATTTCAATTGGCATATATATTTTTACTTCTTAATGTCTCTGCGTTTGTGTTTGTGTATATATATCTATGTATATATACACACACACACTCTCCAGATTTTTCAAAATATAAAATATATGTGTCTTATTTTACACTCCCTAAATTCATGTTCATGTATGTGGATTTATAATCAACTTTTCACAAGATTATTCTCAGAAATATTCATCCACCTGAAATACGTATTTGTTTCCTAGTACTGAAAACTAACTTCAGTGAATGGTGAATAGAAATCCTAACATTTCTTCAGTAACTGACCCTGTTTAACATCAATGCAAGTAGACTCCTATGGGACATGATGTGTATTTGGACATTTATTTTTATTCAACACTGGTACATTACTATTTCTTCCGTTGATGCACATCATAGGATATATATTTCATCCTCATGTTCACAAATTTCTAGGCATTTGGTTCACTTTCCATCAAATCCTGCTTCAGAACACATGTATTCCTCCATGTTTCTTGACTGGTCTTTTCATGAGACTTCTTTCCAAGCATATTCTTTTGGATTTCCATAATCACTTTGGAACCAAAACTCACACACCCCTCATGGTAAACCATCACCCTAATATTACCATTAGATGTATAACTGGTTGGAATGAATGATCCTGTATCAATATAAGATTTCCTATATATTTTCAGATATCAATTCAATCCATTATTTAAATTGGAACCAGTTATATTCTTTATTCACAGTGTGGTCTATTCATGCATTATCTCTATACTCATAGACCCTGGGTATACCTATTTGTACCCTCGAATGCTAATTTATACGTCTTCAATACATTGCTCCCAAAAATAGTTGAAGAAATACTCATGTCACCTGATCTACATATATATTTTATCACACTGATGTTCTGGACACAAAATGCAAAGGTCACACTTATGATTGTACCAAAGCCTAATTGGAAAGTTAGCATGGATTACTAAAACCATCCTTGTCCAGGTTGCCTAATGCTCTCAAATGTCAATCCTATTGGTGACTACACATTTGTTTCTGCCTTAGATTATATATTCAACCTCAACCCTGTTGAAAATGTCAAATCCTATCACTCACTTTATACTTTTCCTGATTTCCTAATGTCTATATTCATATCTGCTTTCCTACATATCTTCCCCAGTTCATCATTGTGACTGACTCTTCACATGTGCTGACATTTACATTCACTCTCTAACAGACACCCTATTGCTAAAGAACTTTTGGTCCAAATATTATACCCACTCTTCTTCCTAAACCTATGGACTATCTTCCTAATCCTACCTACTATCCCTTTTTGACTGGATCTTCTCTTCTACATTCAATCATCCAAGGGACAAGGTCCTATGCCATTGTATATGGATTTGTCAGAGACATCTGTACAGAATGTAATTCAAAGCTAAGTATTTCAATCAAGGGCCCAATGCCCTTCTGGCCTTCAAATCTTACTTAGATTTCTGTTTTCATACATATATTTCACCTCTATATTATTATAAATATCACAGGTTCCCAATACCATTCTTCATCCAGCAGAATGATTTCTAACCCAAATCGAACATGTTCTTAACCCCAAGCATTTACTTTTCCCTCAATCTAACTTTACAGAAGAGCAGGGACAGAGTTGGTCTTACAATACAGGAATGTAGGGGATCTTCCACCTGCTGAGAACCTCAAAGGTCCATGCAGAAATGATCCCTGGAGAAGATGTAGGCAGCCAGGAAGGACCTGAGAGAGCAGAAGTCATCTTCTGTGGCAAACAACCTGGTCAGGATGAAAAGATGTGTCTGAATGAGCCTCTCTCTTCTTAATGTAGACAAGATGGACCAAACCAGGCCTGTGTGGAGAGCTTTTCCTGGGTGCCTATGGTTGATATACCATTCTAACTTGTGAAAGTGTCACAGGAAGCAGGGGCAGCCTCCATCTCATGGGACCCTTGGAAGCAACAGTTAGGACAGAGTGGTTTCCAAGGCAGTGACCTCATTCAGTTCCTGAAGGAAGTGACCTCACCACACTTCCTTGGTGATGGAACTCTCTGAACTTGGGATCCAGGAAGCCAGGCACCCAGAGGCAGTCCCAGTGCCAGTCCCAATGGGCTCACTTGTTTGGATTTACCAAGGACAGAGTCAGTCTTTCTTGGTACCTACAGATGTGAGGATGGCCAATTGCCAAGAAAGCTCTGAAGGGGATCTTTCCTGAGAAAGCAGGTAGTGGCTCACCCCTGGCTCCTGATAACTTCACAGAATTGGCCAAGGAGTCCAGATCTGAGACAGGACAGGCCATTTCGGGGGAACATAGTATGGCCCACCAGTCAGAGGACACTGCGGGTAGTCACAGACCTACTTGGGGGAAGGAGGTGGCTTTGAGGGTGTGGGTGTGAGTCTGTGGTTTGGTCTCATGTTCTGAGAAGAGCTAGGAAAGGCGGTTTGTTTGGTTTGGAGTGGACTGTTTCTAGCAAGTCTTTTGACAAGGAGAGTGTTGCTATGTCTGTGTATCGCACTGTGTCCGTGGTTGTAGACATTAGAAAAGAGAATGCATCAATGGATGTGTCCTGTCTAGTAGAAAGCTTCCAGCATTCATCCTGCCCAATTTATGAATGGACTGGGGCTTGCCTTATCCATGGGCAAAACCTACTATCTTCCTAAATTTCTGGTTTTCTCCTGAATTCTGGCCCCTCTTCAGAATAGGCTCATGGTTTTGTGTCCAAGATATGTACCACCTCCAAGCTTGGTGACATTGCCATGTACTAGATAGCTGATGTGAATAGTGAGCATCTCAGAAAACTCAGATATCAGTGGGCCCATTAAAGTCTCAGTGGAGAAACCCTGCTTTGGGCCTTTTGCTTACCTATTGTTCTGTTTCCCTGGATGTCAGCAAGGTCTTTGCCTCAGGACACCCCTTTGTGAAGCCTGAAGAAAACAGTTTTCAAATGCAAACGAACGGGCATCACTTGTGGCTCTTTGCTTAATTGCTTTGCAAAGGGATGTGTCTGAATCAGCCTCTTGGCCCTGTGTAAGGCTGTGGCTTAGATTGTCAGCACCTGATGGATCTCAAGAAAGATCCCATATGTGCATCCATAGCCAATATGGCAAAAAAGCAGTCAATGTGGATGAAGTCTCTTGCCTTCCTCTGGAAGGTTCCTGTCCTCCATCAAGTGAGAATAGGGATCCTTTGGGTCAAATGAGTTTTTCAAAGCCCTGCAGAGGCTAGCCATTATGTGCTTGGGTTTTCTCATGACTCCAATTCACACAAAGAATCTATACCCCAAGATCAGCAGGCCTCCAAGCGGAGAAGCTGAGCAGTATTAAAGGCAGGCCTATTTGATCACTCCTGGTTCAAAGGAAGGGTGTCCAGGCCACCCTGACATTAGGCAAATGATGGGCAAGGGAGCTTATTGTGGACACTGTCTTAGGCTGCGCCCCTCATGGAAACCTCCAGCCAGAGGTTATGAGTATTGTCTATATGGAAGAAGATGAGGGCCTTTTGGCAGTGTTTTGGTTTGAATTGTGGTCATTTGTGTGGCGGTGGAAGAGAGGACTGGGTCCGCCTGGGCTTGAACTCTGGTGTGATTCCCTTGGAGACTGAGTTCTGGAACTGAACTCAGAGAAGTATTGCCATGAATTGAGTTGGGATTTTCCGAGGCCACTCATGAGAGCCCCCCCTGGAAACTGAGATCGAAGCCCAGGCTGACTTTCCACAGAACACTGGGAATCTCAGCCAGGATATCACATGATTTTATTCTTAAAGACCTGGCAGCCATAGTTGAGAGTCAAAACACACATGGACCTCACATTGTACACCTCAGTGGGCCTGGTTTCATGTGACGTTTTGGCCACTCTTTGGGAAGCCTTGTTTGTTAGAGTTCTCCAGAGATTTCATTGAAATGATCTTTCTCACCATTTAATGGTTCCTGAATGAATGGAAACCCACAGTGCCTCCAACTTCATCCTTTAAAAACGGCTAGATAAATACCATGCAATCTTTGAAATTCCCATGACCAGGTGGCACTGGAGAACCTTTGGATGTCCTATTGCTGATCATGAGTGTACCAGACAGGTGCCTTGATTGACGGGTTTCATGAAAATGAGGAAGAACAGAGATGCCAGTATGGTGGGGCCGGCTGAGTAATGGGCCTAGAGAAGGGGTGTGCAGGTGTGTGATAAAACATCTGTGGTGGGGCCATGTGGATCTGCGATGGGCTTCCAAATGGCTTGTGACTGACATGGTGCACCCAGCAGACCCTTATATGTAAAGGCATCTTGTTATATGAAGAGGTTTCAGAACAATGTTCAGAATCAGGTTGCTATGGTCAAGGGGCCACGCTCTGTAAGATAGAATCATGGTTGGTGCATTCTCCTAGGACCCTGACCCACCACACGTGACAGAACTCCCTCCAGCACTGTGTCCCAGTTAAACTCCTTGTATTTCGTGAAGCAAATACCAAACTCCTAGTGCAGCAGCAAGAAACACCACGAAAAGTGGAGGATGACCAAATGGCTTCAGAGTCCCCACGGGGAGACACTTAGCCCCCAATGGCCACAGTTTACCTACAAAGAGAGAATTCAGCACTTCTGCCTCATGTTCATTGGAAAATCAGAAACCATATCCTCCAGGTCACATAGATGAAGACCCAGCTTTGATGGTCTCACTACAAAAGAAGCTAAAGCTCCTGACAACAACATATATTTCAAAAGCCCATTCTCAGAGGCAGTTTCTCAAGAAGTCTTTAGGCCAGCAGAGCTCCATGTTTGTGGAGTGTTTCTCCTGTCCCTTACTTCTGGAAACTCCTCAACCATCTCCAAAGTTGTGAACTCCTGAGAATTTTTCATTCCACATATATATTCAATGATTTTCTAACTCTTCTTCTGGAATTGCGTCTTACATGGGGCAAGGGTATTGTCAAGGGATTTTTCTGGATGATTGTGGGAAGATTTTGTGGAGAACATATTTGCATAAACATTGGATTTATTTTCCTATTTTCCATTCCAAAAACTGAATCCCTGACACTAACCCATACCCTACTAGACTCTGACTATGAATCATAATATGATAGAGAAAAATAACCCCAAGAGAATAAAAATACTAGCAGTTCAGAGGAGGCATGAGGCGTAGTTGGACAGGCCTTTTGAATTATAAAGGGTACATGGTATGAATCTAGTCCAATGTAATAGATCTCCATGTGTTTTTAAACTTAACAAATATGTGAATTCCTGTCTCCCTTTCTTTGCAGCCTATTCAGCACATGTCTTTTTACATGCACATACAGAATCCTACCTGGTTTCCCAGCTACATTCTTTTGAGGTGGCTGACTTGGCAGATACAATCTGTGAGAAGAAATCACTCCTCCTAAATGCTGTTTGAACTGAAAATCAACCTATGGGTGAGCTTCCTACTTGAACAACATGATACATACATCCATGTTCAGTAAAATAAATATTTTTGGATCTTTAAATGATATATATTTCATGATGAATTTCAATTGGCATATATATTTTTACTTCTTAATGTCTCTGCGTTTGTGTTTGTGTATATATATCTATGTATATATACACACACACACTCTCCAGATTTTTCAAAATATAAAATATATGTGTCTTATTTTACACTCCCTAAATTCATGTTCATGTATGTGGATTTATAATCAACTTTTCACAAGCTTATTCTCAGAAATATTCATCCACCTGAAATACGTATTTGTTTCCTAGTACTGAAAACTAACTTCGGTGAATGGTGAATAGAAATCCTAACATTTCTTCAGTAACTGACCCTGTTTAACATCAATGCAAGTAGACTCCTATGGGACATGATGTGTATTTGGACATTTATTTTTATTCAACACTGGTACATTACTATTTCTTCCGTTGATGCACATCATAGGATATATATTTCATCCTCATGTTCACAAATTTCTAGGCATTTGGTTCACTTTCCATCAAATCCTGCTTCAGAACACATGTATTCCTCCATGTTTCTTGACTGGTCTTTTCATGAGACTTCTTTCCAAGCATATTCTTTTGGATTTCCATAATCACTTTGGAACCAAAACTCACACACCCCTCATGGTAAACCATCACCCTAATATTACCATTAGATGTATAACTGGTTGGAATGAATGATCCTGTATCAATATAAGATTTCCTATATATTTTCAGATATCAATTCAATCCATTATTTAAATTGGAACCAGTTATATTCTTTATTCACAGTGTGGTCTATTCATGCATTATCTCTATACTCATAGACCCTGGGTATACCTATTTGTACCCCCGAATGCTAATTTATACGTCTTCAATACATTGCTCCCAAAAATAGTTGAAGAAATACTCATGTCACCTGATCTACATATATATTTTATCACACTGATGTTCTGGACACAAAATGCAAAGGTCACACTTATGATTGTACCAAAGCCTAATTGGAAAGTTAGCATGGATTACTAAAACCATCCTTGTCCAGGTTGCCTAATGCTCTCAAATGTCAATCCTATTGGTGACTACACATTTGTTTCTGCCTTAGATTATATATTCAACCTCAACCTTGTTGAAAATGTCAAAGCCTATCACTCACTTTATACTTTTCCTGATTTCCTAATGTCTATATTCATATCTGCTTTCCTACATATCTTCCCCAGTTCATCATTGTGACTGACTCTTCACATGTGCTTACATTTACATTCACTCTCTAACAGACACCCTATTGCTAAAGAACTTTTGGTCCAAATATTATACCCACTCTTCTTCCTAAACCTACGGACTATCTTCCTAATCCTACCTACTATCCCTTTTTGACTGGATCTTCTCTTCTACATTCAATCATCCAAGGGACAAGGTCCTATGCCATTGTATATGGATTTGTCAGAGACATCTGTACAGAATGTAATTCAAAGCTAAGTATTTCAATCAAGGGCCCAATGCCCTTCTGGCCTTCAAATCTTACTTAGATTTCTGTTTTCATACATATATTTCACCTCTATATTATTATAAATATCACAGGTTCCCAATACCATTCTTCATCCAGCAGAATGATTTCTAACCCAAATCGAACATGTTCTTAACCCCAAGCATTTACTTTTCCCTCAATCTAACTTTACAGAAGAGCAGGGACAGAGTTGGTCTTACAATACAGGAATGTAGGGGATCTTCCACCTGCTGAGAACCTCAAAGGTCCATGCAGAAATGATCCCTGGAGAAGATGTAGGCAGCCAGGAAGGACCTGAGAGAGCAAAAGTCATCTTCTGTGGCAAACAACCTGGTCAGGATGAAAAGATGTGTCTGAATGAGCCTCGCTCTTCTTAATGTAGACAAGATGGACCAAACCAGGCCTGTGTGGAGAGCTTTTCCTGGGTGCCTATGGTTGATATACCATTCTAACTTGTGAAAGTGTCACAGGAAGCAGGGGCAGCCTCCGTCTCATGGGAACCTTGGAAGCAACAGTTAGGACAGAGTGGTTTCCAAGGCAGTGACCTCATTCAGTTCCTGAAGGAAGTGACCTCACCACACTTCCTTGGTGATGGAACTCTCTGAACTTGGGATCCAGGAAGCCAGGCACCCAGAGGCAGTCCCAGTGCCAGTCCCAGTGGGCTCACTTGTTTTGATTTACCAAGGACAGAGTCAGTCTTTCTTGGTACCAAAAGATGTGAGGATGGCCAATTGCCAGGAAAGCTCTGAAGGGGGTCTTTCCTGAGAAAGCAGGTAGTGGCTCACCCCTGGCTCCTGACAACATCACAGAATTGGTCAAGGAGGCCAGATCTGAGACAGGACAGTCCATTTTGGGGGAACATAGTATGGCCCACAATTCAGAGGGCACTGCGGGTAGTCACAGACCTCCTTGGGGAAAGGAGGTGGCTTTGTGGGTGTGGGTGTTTGTTTGTGATTTTGTCTCATGTTCTGAGAATAGCTAGGAAAGGCAGTTTGTTTGGTTTGGAGTGGACTGTTTCTAGCAAGTCTTTTGACAAGGCGAGTGTTGCTATGTCTGTGTATCACACTGTGTCCGTGGTTGTAGACATTAGAAAAGAGAATGCATCAATGGATGTGTCCTGTCTAGTAGAAAGCTTCCAGCATTCATCCTGCCCAATTTTTGAATGGACTACGGCTTGCCTTCCTACTTGAACAACATGATACATACATCCATGTTCAGTAAAATAAATATATGTGGATCTCTGGATGATATATATTTTATGTTGAATTTCAATTGGCATATATATTTTTGCTTTTTAATGTCTCTGTGTGTGTGTTTGTGTATATATATGTTTGTATATATACAGGAACACCCTCTGGAGATTTTTCAAAATATAAAATATATGTGTCTTATTTTACACTCCCTAAATTCATGTTCATGTATGTGGATTTATAATCAACTTTTCACAAGATTATTCTCAGAAATATTCATCCACCTGAAATACATATTTGTTTCCTAGTACTGAAAACTAACTTTAGTGAATGGTGCATAAATCCTAACATTTCTACAGTAACTGACCCTGTTTAACATCAATGCAAGTAGACTCCTATGGGACATGATGTGTATTTTGACATTCATTTTTATTCAAAACTGGTACATTACTATTTCTTCCGTTGATGCACATCATAGGATATATATTTCATCCTCAAGTTCACAAATTTCTAGGCATTTGGTTGACTTTCAATCAAATCCTGCTTCAGCACACATGTATTTCTCCGTGTTTCTTGACTGGTCTTTTCATGAGACTTCTTTCCAAACACATTATTTTGGATTTCCATAATCACTTTGGAAAAAAAACTCACATACCCCACATGGTAAACCATCACGGTAATATTACCATAAGATGTATAACTGTTTGGAAAGAATGATCTTGTATCAATATAAGATTTCCTATATGTTTTGAGATATCAATTCAATCCATTATTTAAATTGGAACCAGTTATATTTTTTATTCACAGAATGGTCCTTTCATGCATTGTCTCTATACTCATAGACCCAGGTAACACCTATTTGTACCCCCAAATTCTAATTTATATGTCTTTAACATATTGCTCCCAAAAATATTAGAAGAAATACTCATGTCACCTGATCTACATATATATTTTTTCACAGTGATATTCTGCACACAAAATGCAAAGGTCACACTTATGATTGTATGTAAGCCTAATTCGAAAGTGAGCATTTATTACCAAAAACATCATTGTCTAGGTTGCCTAATGCTCTCAAATGTCAATCCTATTGGTGACTACACATTTGTTTCTGCCTACGATTATATATTCAACCTCAACCCTGTTGAAAATGTCTAATCCTATCACTCACTATATAATTTGCCTGATTTCCTAATGTCTATATTCATATCTGCTTTCCTACATATCTTCCCCAGTTCATCATTGTGACTGACTCTTCACATGTGCTGACATTTACATTCACTCTCTAACAGACATCCTATTGCTAAAGAACTTTTGGTCCAAATATTATACTCATTCTTCTTCCTAAACCTACTGACTATCTTCCTAATCCTACCTACTATCCCTTTTTGACTGGACCTTCTCTTCTACATTCAATCATCCAAGGTACAAGGTCCTATGCCATTGTATATTGATTTATCAAAGACATCTGTATACAATGTAATTCAAAGCTAAGTATCCCAATCAAGGGCCCAATGCCCTTCTGGCCTTCAAAACTTACTTAGATTTCTGTTTTCATACATATATTTCACCTCTATATTATTATAAATATCACAGGTTCCCCATCCAATTATTCATCCAGCAGAAAGATTTCTAACCCAAATCGAACATGTTCTTTACCCCAAGCATTCACTGTTTCCTTAATCTTTCTTTACAGAAGAGCATGGACAGAGTTGGTCTTACAATACAGGAATGTAGGGGATCTTCCACCTGCTGAGAACCTCAAAGGTCCATGCAGAAATGATCCCTCGAGAAGATGTAGGCAGCCAGGAAGGACCTGAGAGAGCAAAAGTCATCTTCTGTGGCAAACAACCTGGTCAGGATGAAGGGATGTGTCTGAATGAGCCTCTCTCTTCTTAATGTAGACAAGATGGACCAAACCAGGCCTGTGTGGAGAGCTTTTCCTGGGTGCCTATGGTTGATATACCATTCTAACTTGTGAAAGGGTCACAGGAAGCAGGGGCAGCCTCCATCTCATGGGACCCTTGGAAGCAACAGTTAGGACAGAGTGGTTTCCAAGGCAGTGACCTCATTCAGTTCCTGAAGGAAGTGACCTCACCACACTTCCTTGGTGATGGAACTCTCTGAACTTGGGATCCAGGAAGCCAGGCACCCAGAGGCAGTCCCAGTGCCAGTCCCAATGGGCTCACTTGTTTGGATTTACCAAGGACAGAGTCAGTCTTTCTTGGTACCTACAGATGTGCGGATGGCCAATTGGTAGGAAAGCTCTGAAGGGGGTCTTTCCTGAGAAAGCAGGTAGTGGCTCAACCCTGGCTCCTGATAACTTCACAGAATTGGCCAAGGAGGCCAGATCTGAGACAGGACAGGCCATTTCGGGGGAACATAGTATGGCCCACCAGTCAGAGGACACTGCGGGTAGTCACAGACCTCCTTGGGAGAAGGAGGTGGCTTTGTGGGTGTGGGCGTGAGTCTGTGGTTTGTTCTCAGGTTGTGAGAAGAGCTAGGAAAGGCGGTTTGTTTGGTTTTGAGTTTAGTTTTTCTAGCAAGTCTTTGGAAAAGGCAAGTGTTGCTATGTCTGTGTATCGCACTGTGTCCTTGGTTGCAGACTTTAGAAAAGAGAATGCATCACTGGATGTGTCCTGTCTAGTAGAAAACTTCCAGCATTCATCCTGCCCAATTTATGAATGGACTGCGGCTTGCCTTATTAATGGGCAAAACCTACTGTCTTCCTAAATTCCTGTTTTCTTCCTGAATTCTGGCCAATCTTCAGAATAGGCTCATGGTTTTGTGTCCAGGATATGTACCACCTCCAAGCTTGGTGACATGGCCATGTCCTAGATAGCTGAAACGAATGGCCAGCATCTCAGAAAACTCAGATATCAGTTGGCCCAGTAAAGTCTCAATGGAGAAACCCTGCTTTGGGCCTTTTGCTTACCTATTGTTCTGTTTTCCTGGATGTCAGCAAGGTCTTTGCCTCAGGACATTCCTTTGTGAAGCCTGAAGAAAACAGTTTTCAAATGCAAACGAAGGGCATCACTTGTGGCTCTTTGCTTAATTGCTTTGCAAAGGGATGTGTCTGAATCAGCCTCTTGGCCCTGTGTGAGGCTGTGGCTTAGATTGTCAGCACCTGATGGATCTCAAGAAAAATCCCATTTGTCCATTTAACGCAAATATGGCTAAAAAGCAGACATTGTGGATGAAGTCTCTGGCCTTCCTCTGTAAGGTTCCTGACCTCCATCAAGTGAGAATAGGGATCCTTTGGGTCAAATGAGTTTTTCAAAGCCCTGCAGAGGCTAGCCATTATGTGCTTGGGTTTTCTCATGACTCCAATTCACACAAAGAATCTATACCCCAAGATCAGCAGGCCTCCAAGCGGAGAAGCTGAGCAGTATTAAAGGCAGGCCTATTTGATCACTCCTGGTTCAAAGGAAGGGTGTCCAGGCCACCCTGACATTAGGCAAATGATGGGCAAGGGAGCTTATTGTGGACACTGTCTTAGGCTGCGCCCCTCATGGAAACCTCCAGCCAGAGGTTATGAGTATTGTCTATATGGAAGAAGATGAGGGCCTTTTGGCAGTGTTTTGGTTTGAATTGTGGTCATTTGTGTGGCGGTGGAAGAGAGGACTGGGTCCGCCTGGGCTTGAACTCTGGTGTGATTCCCTTGGAGACTGAGTTCTGGAACTGAACTCAGAGAAGTATTGCCATGAATTGGGTTGGGATTTTCAGAGGCCACTCATGAGAGCCCCCCCTGGAAACTGAGATCGAAGCCCAGGGTGACTTTCCACAGAACACTGGGAATCTCAGCCAGGATATCACATGATTTTATTCTTAAAGACCTGGCAGCCATAGTTGAGAGTCAAAACACACATGGACCTCACATTGTACACCTCAGTGGGCCTGGTTTCATGTGACGTTTTGGCCACTCTTTGGGAAGCCTTGTTTGTTAGAGTTCTCCAGAGATTTCATTGAAATGATCTTTCTCACCATTTAATGGTTCCTGAATGAATGGAAACCCACAGTGCCTCCAACTTCATCCTTTAAAAACGGCTAGATAAATACCATGCAATCTTTGAAATTCCCATGAGCAGGTGGCACTGGAGAACCTTTGGATGTCCTGTTGCTGATCATGAGTGTACCAGACAGGTGCCTTGATTGACGGGTTTCATGAAAATGATGAATAACAGAGATGCCAGTAAGGTGGGGCCTGCTGAGTAGTGGGCCTAGAGCATTGGTCTGCAGGTGTGTGATAAAACATCTGTGGTGGGGCCATGTGGATTTGCTATGGACTTCCAAATGTCTTGTGACTGACATGGTGCAGCCAGCAGACCCTTATATATAAAGGCATCTTGTTATATGGAGAGGTTTCAGAACAATGTTCAGAATCAGCTTGCTATGGTCAAGGGGCCAAGCTCTGTGGGATAGAAGCATGGTTGGTGCATTAACCTAGTACCATGACCCACCACACGTGACAGAACTCCGTCCAGCACTGTGTCCCAGTTTAAGTCCTTGTATTTCGTGAAGCAAATACCAAACTCCCAGTGCAGCAGCAAGAAACACCACAAAATTGGAGGAAGACCAAATGGCTTCAGAGTCCCCACTAGGAGACAGTTAGCCCAAAGTGGCCACAGTGTACCTACGAAGAAAGAATTCAGCACTTCTGCCTCATGTTCATTGGAAAATCAGAATCCATGTCCTCCAGGTCACATAGATGCAGACCCAGCTTTGATGGTCTCACTACAAAAAAAGCTAAAGCTCCTGACAACAACATATATTACAAGAGCCAAACCTCAGAGGCAGTTTCTCAAAAAGTCTTTAGGCCAGCAGAGCTCCATGTGTGTGGACTGTTTATCCTGTCCCTTTCTTATGGAAACTCCTCTACCACCTCCAAAGTTGTGAACTCCTGAGCATTTTTCATTCCACATATGTATTCAAAGATTTTCAACTCTTCTTCTCGAATTGCGTCTTACTTGGGGCAAGGGTATTGTCAAGGCATTTTTCTGGATGATAGTGGGAAGATTTTGTGTAGCACATATTTGCATACACCTTGGATTCATTTTCCTATTTTCCATTTCAAATACTGAATCCTTGACACTAACCCATACCCTACTAGACTCTGACTAGGAATCCTAATATGATAGAGAAAAATAACCCAAACAGAATAAAAATACTAGCAGTTCAGAGGAGGCATGAGGCATAGTTGGACAGGCCTTTTGAATTATAAAGGGTACATGTTATGAATCCAGTCCAATGTAATAGATCTCCATGTGTTTTTAAACTTAACAAATATGTGAATTCCTGTCTCCCTTTCTTTGCAGCCTATTCGGCACATGTCTTTTTACATGCACATACAGAATCCTACCTGGTTTCCCAGCTACATTCTTTTGAGGTGGCTGACTTGGCAGATACAATCTGTGAGAAGAAATCACTCCTCCTAAATGCTGTTTGAACTGAAAATCAACCTATGGGTGAGCTTCCTACTTGAACAACATGATACATACATCCATGTTCAGTAAAATAAATATTTTTGGATCTTTAAATGATATATATTTCATGATGAATTTCAATTGGCATATATATTTTTACTTCTTAATATCTCTGTGTTTGTGTTTGTGTATATATATCTATGTATATATACACACACACACTCTCCCGATTTTTCAAAATATAAAATATATGTGTCTTATTTTACACTCCCTAAATTCATGTTCATGTATGTGGATTTATAATCAACTTTTAACAATATTATTCTCAGAAATATTCATCCACCTGAAATACGTATTTGTTTCCTAGTACTGAAAACTAACTTCAGTGAATGGTGAATAGAAATCCTAACATTTCTTCAGTAACTGACCCTGTTTAACATCAATGCAAGTAGACTCCTATGGGACATGATGTGCATTTAGACATTTATTTTTATTCAACACTGGCACATTACTATTTCTTCAGTTGATGCACATCATAGGATATATATTTCATCCTCATGTTCACAAATTTCTAGGCATTTGGTTCACTTTCCATCAAATCCTGCTTCAGAACACATGTATTCCTCCATGTTTCTTGACTGGTCTTTTCATGAGACTTCTTTCCAAGCATATTATTTTGGATTTCCATAATCACTTTGGAACCAAAACTCACACACCCCTCATGGTAAACCATCACCCTAATATTACCATTAGATGTATAACTGGTTGGAATGAATGATCCTGTATCAATATAAGATTTCCTATATATTTTCAGATATCAATTCAATCCATTATTTAAATTGGAACCAGTTATATTCTTTATTCACAGTGTGGTCTATTCATGCATTATCTCTATACTCATAGACCCTGGGTATACCTATTTGTACCCCCGAATGCTAATTTATACGTCTTCAATTCATTGCTCCCAAAAATAGTTGAAGAAATACTCATGTCACCTGATCTACATATATATTTTATCACAGTGATATTCTGGACACAAAATGCAAAGGTCACACTTATGATTGTACCAAAGCCTAATTGGAAAGTTAGCATGGATTACTAAAACCATCCTTGTCCAGGTTGCCTAATGCTCTCAAATGTCAATCCTATTGGTGACTACACATTTGTTTCTGCCTTAGATTATATATTCAACCTCAACCCTGTTGAAAATGTCAAAGCCTATCACTCACTTTATACTTTTCCTGATTTCCTAATGTCTATATTCATATCTGCTTTCCTACATATCTTCCCCAGTTCATCATTGTGACTGACTCTTCACATGTGCTGACATTTACATTCACTCTCTAACAGACACCCTATTGCTAAAGAACTTTTGGTCCAAATATTATACCCACTCTTCTTCCTAAACCTATGGACTATCTTCCTAATCCTACCTACTATCCCTTTTTGACTGGATCTTCTCTTCTACATTCAATCATCCAAGGGACAAGGTCCTATGCCATTGTATATGGATTTGTCAGAGACATCTGTACAGAATGTAATTCAAAGCTAAGTATTTCAATCAAGGTCCCAATGCCCTTCTGGCCTTCAAATCTTACTTAGATTTCTGTTTTCATACATATATTTCACCTCTATATTATTATAAATATCACAGGTTCCCAATACCATTCTTCATCCAGCAGAATGTTTTCTAACCCAAATCGAACATGTTCTTAACCCCAAGCATTTACTTTTCCCTAACTTTACAGAAGAGCAGGGACAGAGTTGGTCTTACAATACAGGAATGTAGGGGATCTTCCACCTGCTGAGAACCTCAAAGGTCCATGCAGAAATGATCCCTGGAGAAGATGTAGGCAGCCAGGAAGGACCTGAGAGAGCAGAAGTCATCTTCTGTGGCAAACAACCTGGTCAGGATGAAAAGATGTGTCTGAATGAGCCTCTCTCTTCTTAATGTAGACAAGATGGACCAAACCAGGCCTGTGTGGAGAGCTTTTCCTGGGTGCCTATGGTTGATATACCATTCTAACTTGTGAAAGTGTCACAGGAAGCAGGGGCAGCCTCCATCTCATGAGACCCTTGGAAGCAACAGTTAGGACAGAGTGGTTTCCAAGGCAGTGACCTCATTCAGTTCCTGAAGGAAGTGACCTCACCACACTTCCTTGGTGATGGAACTCTCTGAACTTGGGATCCAGGAAGCCAGGCATCCAGAGGCAGTCCCAGTGGCAGTTTCAGTGGGCTCACTTGTTTGGATTTACCAAGGACAGAGTCAGTCTTTCTTGGTACCTACAGATGTGCGGATGGCCAATTGCCAAGGAAGCTCTGAAGGGGGTCTTTCCTGAGAAAGCAGGTAGTGGCTCACCCCTGGCTCCTGATAACTTAACAGAATAGGCCAAGGAGTCCAGATCTGAGACAGGACAGGCCATTTCGGGGGAACATAATATGGCCCACCTGTCAGAGGACACTGTGGGTAGTCACAGACCTACTTGGGGGAAGGAGGTGGCTTTGAGGGTGTGGGTGTGAGTCTGTGGTTTGGTCTCATGTTCTGAGAAGAGCTAGGAAAGGCAGTTTGTTTGGTTTGGAGTGGACTGTTTCTAGCAAGTCTTTTGACAAGGCGAGTGTTGCTATGTCTGTGTATCGCACTGTGTCCGTGGTTGTAGACATTAGAAAAGAGAATGCATCAATGGATGTGTCCTGTCTAGTAGAAAGCTTCCAGCATTCATCCTGCCCAATTTATGAATGGACTGGGGCTTGCCTTATCCATGGGCAAATCCTACTATCTTCCTAAATTTCTGTTTTTTTCCTGAATTCTGGCCCCTCTTCAGAATAGGCTCATGGTTTTGTGTCCAAGATATGTACCACCTCCAAGATTGGTGACATTGCCATGTACTAGATAGCTGAAATGAATAGTGAGCATCTCAGAAAACTCAGATATCAGTGGGCCCATTAAGTTCTCAGTGGAGAAATTCTGCTTTGGGCCTTTTGCTTACCTATTGTTCTGTTTCCCTGGATGTCAGCAAGGTCTTTGCCTCAGGACACCCCTTTGTGAAGCCTGAAGAAAACAGTTTTCAAATGCAAACGAACGGGCATCACTTGTGGCTCTTTGCTTAATTGCTTTGCAAAGGGATGTGTCTGAATCAGCCTCTTGGCCCTGTGTAAGGCTGTGGCTTAGATTGTCAGCACCTGATGGATCTCAAGAAAGATCCCATATGTGCATCCATAGCCAATATGGCAAAAAAGCAGTCAATGTGGATGAAGTCTCTTGCCTTCCTCTGTAAGGTTCCTGTCCTCCATCAAGTGAGAATAGGGATCCTTTGGGTCAAATGAGTTTTTCAAAGACCTGCAGAGGCTAGCCATTATGTGCTTGGGTTTTCTCATGACTCCAATTCACACAAAGAATCTATACCCCAAGATCAGCAGGCCTCCAAGCGGAGAAGCTGAGCAGTATTAAAGGCAGGCCTATTTGATTACTCCTGGTTCAAAGGAAGGGTGTCCAGGCCACCCTGACATTAGGCAAATGATGGGCAAGGGAGCTTATTGTGGACACTGTCTTAGGCTGCGCCCCTCATGGAAACCTCCAGCCAGAGGTTATGAGTATTGTCTATATGGAAGAAGATGAGGGCCTTTTGGCAGTGTTTTGGTTTGAATTGTGGTCATTTGTGTGGTGGTGGAAGAGAGGACTGGGTCCGCCTGGGCTTGAACTCTGGTGTGATTCCCTTGGAGACTGAGTTCTGGAACTGAACTCAGAGAAGTATTGCCATGAATTGAGTTGGGATTTTCCGAGGCCACTCATGAGAGCCCCCCCTGGAAACTGAGATCGAAGCCCAGGGTGACTTTCCACAGAACACTGGGAATCTCAGCCAGGATATCACATGATTTTATATTAAAGACCTGGCAGCCATAGTTGAGAGTCAAAACACACGTGGACCTCACATTGTACACCTCAGTGGGCCTGGTTTCATGTGACGTTTTGGCCACTCTTTGGGAAGCCTTGTTTGTTAGAGTTCTCCAGAGATTTCATTGAAATGATCTTTCTCACCATTTAATGGTTCCTGAATGAATGGAAACCCACAGTGCCTCCAACTTCATCCTTTAAAAACGGCTAGATAAATACCATGCAATCTTTGAAATTCCCATGACCAGGTGGCACTGGAGAACCTTTGGATGTCCTGTTGCTGATCATGAGTGTACCAGACAGGTGCCTTGATTGACGGGTTTCATGAAAATGATGAAGAACAGAGATGCCAGTATGGTGGGGCCTGCTGAGTAGTGGGCCTAGAGCAGTGGTGTGCAGGTGTGTGATAAAACATCTGTGGTGGGGCCATGTGGATCTGCGATGGGCTTCCAAATGGCTTGTGACTGACATGGTGCACCCAGCAGACCCTTATATGTAAAGGCATCTTGTTATATGAAGAGGTTTCAGAACAATGTTCAGAATCAGGTTGCTATGGTCAAGGGGCTACACTCTGTAAGATAGAATCATGGTTGGTGCATTCTCCTAGGACCCTGACCAACCACACGTGACAGAACTCCCTCCAGCACTGTGTCCCAGTTAAACTCCTTGTATTTTGTGAAGCAAATACCAAACTCCTAGTGCAGCAGCAAGAAACACCACGAAAAGTGGAGGATGACCAAATGGCTTCAGAGTCCCCACGGGGAGACACTTAGCCCCCAATGGCCACAGTTTTCCTACAAAGAGAGAATTCAGCACTTCTGCCTCATGTTCATTGGAAAATCAGAAACCATATCCTCCAGGTCACATAGATGAAGACCCAGCTTTGATGGTCTCACTACAAAAGAAGCTAAAGCTCCTGACAACAACATATATTCAAAAGCCCATTCTCAGAGGCAGTTTCTCAAGAAGTCTTTAGGCCAGCAGAGCTCCATGTTTGTGGAGTGTTTCTCCTGTCCCTTACTTCTGGAAACTCCTCTACCACCTCCAAAGTTGTGAACTCCTGAGCATTTTTCATTCCACATATGTATTCAATGATTTTCTAACTCTTCTTCTCGAATTGCGTCTTACATGGGGCAAGGGTATTGTCAAGGCATTTTTCTGGATGATTGTGGGAAGATTTTGTGGAGAACATATTTGCATAAACATTGGATTTATTTTCCAATTTTCCATTCCAAAAACTGAATCCCTGACACTAACCCATACCCTACTAGACTCTGACTATGAATCATAATATGATAGAGAAAAATAACCCAAACAGAATAAAAATACTATCAGTTCAGAGGAGGCATGAGGCGTAGTTGGACAGGCCTTTTGAATTATAAAGGGTACACGTTATGAATCTAGTCCAATGTAATAGATCTCCATGTGTTTTTAAACTTAACAAATATGTGAATTCCTGTCTCCCTTTCTTTGCAGCCTATTCAGCACATGTCTTTTTACATGCACATACAGAATCCTACCTGGTTTCCCAGCTACATTCTTTTGAGGTGGCTGACTTGGCAGATACAATCTGTGAGAAGAAATCACTCCTCCTAAATGCTGTTTGAACTGAAAATCAACCTATGGGTGAGCTTCCTACTTGAACAACATGATACATACATCCATGTTCAGTAAAATAAATATTTTTGGATCTTTAAAAGATATAAATTTCATGAAGAATTTCAATTGGCATAAATTTTTACTTCTTAATGTCTCTGTGTTTGTGTTTGTGTATATATATCTATGTATATATACACACACACACTCTCCAGATTTTTCAAAATATAAAATATATGTGTCTTATTTTACACTCCCCAAATTCATGTTCATGTATGTGGATTTATAATCAACTTTTCACAAGATAATTCTCAGAAATATTCATCAACCTGAAATACGTATCTTTTTCCTAGTACTGAAAACTAACTTCAGTGAATGGTGAATAGAAATCCTAACATTTATTCAGTAACTGACCCTGTTTAACATCAATGCAAGTAGACTCCTATGGGACATGATGTGTATTTGGACATTTATTTTTATTCAACACTGGTACATTACTATTTCTTCCGTTGATGCACATCATAGGATATATATTTCATCCTCATGTTCACAAATTTCTAGGCATTTGGTTCACTTTCCATCAAATCCTGCTTCAGAACACATGTATTCCTCCATGTTTCTTGACTGGTCTTTTCATGAGACTTCTTTCCAAGCATATTATTTTGGATTTCCATAATCACTTTGGAACCAAAACTCACACACCCCTCATGGTAAACCATCACCCTAATATTACCATTAGATGTATAACTGGTTGGAATGAATGATCCTGTATCAATATAAGATTTCCTATATATTTTCACATATCAATTCAATCCATTATTTAAATTGGAACCAGTTATATTCTTTATTCACAGTGTGGTCTATTCATACATTATCTCTATACTCATAGACCCTGGGTATACCTATTTGTACCCCCGAATGCTAATTTATACGTCTTCAATACATTGCTCCCAAAAATAGTTGAAGAAATACTCATGTCACCTGATCTACATATATATTTTATCACAGTGATATTCTGGACACAAAATGCAAATGTCACACTTATGATTGTACCAAAGCCTAATTGGAAAGTTAGCATGGATTACTAAAACCATCCTTGTCCAGGTTGCCTAATGCTCTCAAATGTCAATCCTATTGGTGACTACACATTTGTTTCTGCCTTAGATTATATATTCAACCTCAACCCTGTTGAAAATGTCAAATCCTATCACTCACTTTATACTTTTCCTGATTTCCTAATGTCTATATTCATATCTGCTTTCCTACATATCTTCCCCAGTTCATCATTGTGACTGACTCTTCACATGTGCTGACATTTACATTCACTCTCTAACAGACACCCTATTGCTAAAGAACTTTTGGTCCAAATATTATACCCACTCTTCTTCCTAAACCTACTGACTATCTTCCTAATCCTACCTACTATCCATTTTGACTGGATCTTCTCTTCTACATTCAATCATCCAAGGTACAAGGTCCTATGCCATTGTTTATGGATTTGTCAGAGACATCTGTACAGAATGTTATTCAAAGCTAAGTATTTCAATCAAGGGCCCAATGCCCTTCTGGCCTTCAAATCTTACTTAGATTTCTGTTTTCATACATATATTTCACCTCTATATTATTATGAATATCACAGGTTCCCAATACCATTCTTCATCCAGCAGAATGATTTCTAACCCAAATCGAACATGTTCTTAACCCCAAGCATTTACTTTTCCCTCAATCTAACTTTACAGAAGAGCAGGGACAGAGTTGGTCTTACAATACAGGAATGTAGGGGATCTTCCACCTGCTGAGAACCTCAAAGGTCCATGCAGAAATGATCCCTGGAGAAGATGTAGGCAGCCAGGAAGGACCTGAGAGAGCAGAAGTCATCTTCTGTGGCAAACAACCTGGTCAGGATGAAAAGATGTGTCTGAATGAGCCTCTCTCTTCTTAATGTAGACAAGATGGACCAAACCAGGCCTGTGTGGAGAGCTTTTCCTGGGTGCCTATGGTTGATATACCATTCTAACTTGTGAAAGTGTCACAGGAAGCAGGGGCAGCCTCCATCTCATGGGACCCTTGGAAGCAACAGTTAGGACAGAGTGGTTTCCAAGGCAGTGACCTCATTCAGTTCCTGAAGGAAGTGACCTCACCACACTTCCTTGGTGATGGAACTCTCTGAACTTGGGATCCAGGAAGCCAGGCACCCAGAGGCAGTCCCAGTGCCAGTCCCAGTGGGCTCACTTGTTTGGATTTACCAAGGACAGAGTCAGTCTTTCTTGGTACCTACAGATGTGAGGATGGCCCATTGCCAAGAAAGCTCTGAAGGGGGTCTTTCCTGAGAAAGCAGGTAGTGGCTCACCCCTGGCTCCTGATAACTTCACAGAATTGGCCAAGGAGTCCAGATCTGAGACAGGACAGGCCATTTCGGGGGAACATAGTATGGCCCACCAGTCAGAGGACCCTGCGGGTAGTCACAGACCTACTTGGGGAAAGGAGGTGGCTTTGTAGGTGTGGGTGTGAGTCTGTGGTTTGGTCTCATTTTCTCAGAAGAGCTAGGAAAGGCAGTTTGTTTGGTTTGGAGTGGACTGTTTCTAGCAAGTCTTTTGACAAGGCGAGTGTTGCTATGTCTGTGTATCGCACTGTGTCCGTGGTTGTAGACATTAGAAAAGAGAATGCATCAATGGATGTGTCCTGTCTAGTAGAAAGCTTCCAGCATTCATCCTGCCCAATTTATGAATGGACTGAGGCTTGCCTTATCCATGGGCAAAACCTACTATCTTCCTAAATTTCTGGTTTTTTCCTGAATTCTGGCCACTCTTAAGAATAGGCTCATGGTTTTGTGTCCAAGATATTTACCACCTCCAAGCTTGGTGACATTGCCATGTACTAGATAGCTGAAATGAATAGTGAGCATCTCAGAAAACTCAGATATCAGTGGGCCCATTAAGTTCTCAGTGGAGAAACCCTGCTTTGGGCCTTTTGCTTACCTATTGTTCTGTTTCCCTGGATGTCAGCAAGGTCTTTGCCTCAGGACACCCCTTTGTGAAGCCTGAAGAAAACAGTTTTCAAATGCAAACGAATGGGCATCTCTTGTGGCTCTTTGCTTAATTGCTTTGCAAAGGGATGTGTCTGAATCAGCCTCTTGGCCCTGTGTAAGGCTGTGGCTTAGATTGTCAGCACCTGATGGATCTCAAGAAAGATCCCATATGTGCATCCATAGCCAATATGGCAAAAAAGCAGTCAATGTGGATGAAGTCTCTTGCCTTCCTCTGTAAGGTTCCTGTCCTCCATCAAGTGAGAATAGGGATCCTTTGGGTCAAATGAGTTTTTCAAAGCCCTGCAGAGGCTAGCCATTATGTGCTTGGGTTTTCTCATGACTCCAATTCACACAAAGAATCTATACCCCAAGATCAGCAGGCCTCCAAGCGGAGAAGCTGAGCAGTATTAAAGGCAGGCCTATTTGATCACTCCTGGTTCAAAGGAAGGGTGTCCAGGCCACCCTGACATTAGGCAAATGATGGGCAAGGGAGCTTATTGTGGACACTGTCTTAGGCTGCGCCCCTCATGGAAACCTCCAGCCAGAGGTTATGAGTATTGTCTATATGGAAGAAGATGAGGGCCTTTTGGCAGTGTTTTGGTTTGAATTGTGGTCATTTGTGTGGCGGTGGAAGAGAGGACTGGGTCCGCCTGGGCTTGAACTCTGGTGTGATTCCCTTGGAGACTGAGTTCTGGAACTGAACTCAGAGAAGTATTGCCATGAATTGAGTTGGGATTTTCCGAGGCCACTCATGAGAGCCCCCCCTGGAAACTGAGATCGAAGCCCAGGGTGACTTTCCACAGAACACTGGGAATCTCAGCCAGGATATCACATGATTTTATATTAAAGACCTGGCACCCATAGTTGAGAGTCAAAACACACGTGGACCTCACATTGTACACCTCAGTGGGCCTGGTTTCATGTGACGTTTTGGCCACTCTTTGGGAAGCCTTGTTTGTTAGAGTTCTCCAGAGATTTCATTGAAATGATCTTTCTCACCATTTAATGGTTCCTGAATGAATGGAAACCCACAGTGCCTCCAACTTCATCCTTTAAAAACGGCTAGATAAATACCATGCAATCTTTGAAATTCCCATGACCAGGTGGCACTGGAGAACCTTTGGATGTCCTGTTGCTGATCATGAGTGTACCAGACAGGTGCCTTGATTGACGGGTTTCATGAAAATGATGAAGAACAGAGATGCCAGTATGGTGGGGCCTGCTGAGTAGTGGGCCTAGAGCAGTGGTGTGCAGGTGTGTGATAAAACATCTGTGGTGGGGCCATGTGGATCTGCCATGGGCTTCCAAATGGCTTGTGACTGACATGGTGCACCCAGCAGACCCTTATATGTAAAGGCATCTTGTTATATGAAGAGGTTTCAGAACAATGTTCAGAATCAGGTTGCTATGGTCAAGGGGCCACGCTCTGTAAGATAGAATCATGGTTGGTGCATTCTCCTAGGACCCTGACCAACCACACGTGACAGAACTCCCTCCAGCACTGTGTCCCAGTTAAATTCCTTGTTTTTCGTGAAGCAAATACCAAACTCCTAGTGCAGCAGCAAGAAACACCACGAAGAGTGGAGGATGACCAAATGGCTTCAGAGTCCCCACGGGGAGACACTTAGCCCCCAATGGCCACAGTTTTCCTACAAAGAGAGAATTCAGCACTTCTGCCTCATGTTCATTGGAAAATCAGAAACCATATCCTCGAGGTCACATAGATGAAGACCCAGCTTTGATGGTCTCACTACAAAAGAAGCTAAAGCCCCTGACAACAACATATATTTCAAAAGCCCATTCTCAGAGGCAGTTTCTCAAGAAGTCTTTAGGCCAGCAGAGCTCCATGTTTGTGGAGTGTTTCTCCTGTCCCTTACTTCTGGAAACTCCTCTACCACCTCCAAAGTTGTGAACTCCTGAGCATTTTTCATTCCACATATGTATTCAATGATTTTCTAACTCTTCTTCTCGAATTGCGTCTTACATGGGGCAAGGGTATTGTCAAGGCATTTTTCTGGATGATTGTGAGAAGATTTTGTGTAGAACATATTTGCATAAACATTGGATTTATTTTCCTATTTTCCATTCCAAAAACTGAATCCCTGACACTAGCCCATACCCTACTAGACTCTGACTACGAATCATAATATGATAGAGAAAAATAACCCAAACAGAATAAAAATACTAGCAGTTCAGAGGAGGCATGAGGCGTAGTTGGACAGGCCTTTTGAATTATAAAGGGTACATGTTATGAATCCAGTCCAATGTTATAGATCTCCATGTGTTTTTAAACTTAACAAATATGTGAATTTCTGTCTCCCTTTCTTTGCAGCCTATTCGGCACATGTCTTTTTACATGCACATACAGAATCCTACCTGGTTTCCCAGCTACATTCTTTTGAGGTGGCTGACTTGGCAGATACAATCTGAGAGAAGAAATCACTCCTCCTAAATGCTGTTTGAACTGAAAATCAACCTATGGGTGAGCTTCCTACTTGAACAACATGATACATACATCCATGTTCAGTAAAATAAATATTTTTGGATCTTTAAATGATATAAATTTCATGAAGAATTTCAATTGGCATATATATTTTTACTTCTTAATGTCTCTGTGTTTGTGTTTGTGTATATATATCTATGTATATATACACACACACACTCTCCAGATTTTTCAAAATATAAAATATGTGTCTTATTTTACACTCCCCAAATTCATGTTCATGTATGTGGATTTATAATCAACTTTTCACAAGCTTATTCTCAGAAATATTCATCCACCTGAAATACGTATTTGTTTCCTAGTACTGAAAACTAACTTCAGTGAATGGTGAATAGAAATCCTAACATTTCTTCAGTAACTGACCCTGTTTTACATCAATGCAAGTAGACTCCTATGGGACATGATGTGTATTTGGACATTTATTTTTATTCAACACTGGTACATTACTATTTCTTCCGTTGATGCACATCATAGGATATATATTTCATCCTCATGTTCACAAATTTCTAGGCATTTGGTTCACTTTCCATCAAATCCTGCTTCAGAACACATGTATTCCTCCATGTTTCTTGACTGGTCTTTTCATGAGACTTCTTTCCAAGCATATTATTTTGGATTTCCATAATCACTTTGGAACCAAAACTCACACACCCCTCATGGTAAACCATCACCCTAATATTACCATTAGATGTATAACTGGTTGGAATGAATGATCCTGTATCAATATAAGATTTCCTATATATTTTCAGATATCAATTCAATCCATTATTTAAATTGGAACCAGTTATATTCTTTATTCACAGTGTGGTCTATTCATGCATTATCTCTATACTCATAGACCCTGGGTATACCTATTTGTACCCCCGAATGCTAATTTATACGTCTTCAATACATTGCTCCCAAAAATAGTTGAAGAAATACTCATGTCACCTGATCTACATATATATTTTATCACACTGATGTTCTGGACACAAAATGCAAAGGTCACACTTATGATTGTACCAAAGCCTAATTGGAAAGTTAGCATGGATTACTAAAACCATCCTTGTCCAGGTTGCCTAATGCTCTCAAATGTTAATCCTATTGGTTACTACACATTTGTTTCTGCCTTAGATTATATATTCAACCTCAACCCTGTTGAAAATGTCAAAGCCTATCACTCACTTTATACTTTTCCTGATTTCCTAATGTCTATATTCATATCTGCTTTCCTACATATCTTCCCCAGTTCATCATTGTGACTGACTCTTCACATGTGCTGACATTTACATTCACTCTCTAACAGACACCCTATTGCTAAAGAACTTTTGGTCCAAATATTATACCCACTCTTCTTCCTAAACCTACTGACTATCTTCCTAATCCTACCTCCTATCCCTTTTTGACTGGATCTTCTCTTCTACATTCAATCATCCAAGGTACAAGGTCCTATGCCATTGTACATGGATTTGTCAGAGACATCTGTACAGAAGGTAATTCAAAGCTAAGTATTTCAATCAAGGGCCCAATGCCCTTCTGGCCTTCAAATCTTACTTAGATTTCTGTTTTCATACATATATTTCACCTCTATATTATTATAAATATCACAGGTTCCCAATACCATTCTTTATCCTGCAGAATGTTTTCTAACCCAAATTGAACATGTTCTTAACCCCAAGCATTTACTTTTCCCTAACTTTACAGAAGAGCAGGGACAGAGTTGGTCTTACAATACAGGAATGTAGGGGATCTTCCACCTGCTGAGAACCTCAAAGGTCCATGCAGAACTGATCCCTGGAGAAGATGTAGGCAGCCAGGAAGGACCTGAGAGAGCAGAAGTCATCTTCTGTGGCAAACAACCTGGTCAGGATGAAAAGATGTGTCTGAATGAGCCTCTCTCTTCTTAATGTAGACAAGATGGACCAAACCAGGCCTGTGTGGAGAGCTTTTCCTGGGTGCCTATGGTTGATATACCATTCTAACTTGTGAAAGTGTCACAGGAAGCAGGGGCAGCCTCCATCTCATGAGACCCTTGGAAGCAACAGTTAGGACAGAGTGGTTTCCAAGGCAGTGACCTCATTCAGTTCCAGAAGGAAGTGACCTCACCACACTTCCTTGGTGATGGAACTCTCTGAACTTGGGATCCAGGAAGCCAGGCACCCAGAGGCAGTCCCAGTGGCAGTTTCAGTGGGCTCACTTGTTTGAATTTACCAAGGACAGAGTCAGTCTTTCTTGGTACCTACAGATGTGTGGAATGCCAATTGCCAAGGAAGCTCTGAAGGGGGTCTTTCCTGAGAAAGCAGGTAGTGGCTCACCCCTGGCTCCTGATAACTTAACAAAATAGGCCACGGAGTCCAGATCTGAGACAGGACAGGCCATTTCGGGGGAACATAGTATGGCCCACCTGTCAGAGGACACTGCGGGTAGTCACAGACCTACTTGGGGGAAGGAGGTGGCTTTGTGGGTGTGGGTGTGAGTCTGTGGTTTGGTCTCATGTTCTGAGAAGAGCTAGGAAAGGCAGTTTGTTTGGTTTGGAGTGGACTGTTTCTAGCAAGTCTTTTGACAAGGCGAGTGTTGCTATGTCTGTGTATCGCACTGTGTCCATGGTTGTAGACATTAGAAAAGAGAATGCATCAATGGATGTGTCCTGTCTAGTAGAAAGCTTCCAGCATTCATCCTGCCCAATTTATGAATGGACTGGGGCTTGCCTTATTCATGGGCAAAACCTACTATCTTCCTAAATTTCTGGATTTTTCCTGAATTCTGGCCCCTCTTCAGAATAGGCTCATGGTTTTGTGTCCAAGATATGTACCACCTCCAAGCTTGGTGACATTGCCATGTACTAGATAGCTGAAGTGAATAGTGAGCATCTCAGAAAACTCAGATATCAGTGGGCCCATTAAGTTCTCAGTGGAGAAACCCTGCTTTGGGCCTTTTGCTTACCTATTGTTCTGTTTCCCTGGATGTCAGCAAGGTCTTTGCCTCAGGACACCCCTTTGTGAAGCCTGAAGAAAACAGTTTTCAAATGCAAACGAATGGGCATCACTTGTGGCTCTTTGCTTAATTGCTTTGCAAAGGGATGTGTCTGAATCAGCCTCTTGGCCCTGTGTAAGGCTGTGGCTTAGATTGTCAGCACCTGATGGATCTCAAGAAAGATCCCATATGTGCATCCATAGCCAATATGGCAAAAAAGCAGTCAATGTGGATGAAGTCTCTTGCCTTCCTCTGTAAGGCTCCTGTCCTCCATCAAGTGAGAATAGGGATCCTTTGGGTCAAATGAGTTTTTCAAAGCCCTGCAGAGGCTAGCCATTATGTGCTTGGGTTTTCTCATGACTCCAATTCACACAAAGAATCTATACCCCAAGATCAGCAGGCCTCCAAGCGGAGAAGCTGAGCAGTATTAAAGGCAGGCCTATTTGATCACTCCTGGTTCAAAGGAAGGGTGTCCAGGCCACCCTGACATTAGGCAAATGATGGGCAAGGGAGCTTATTGTGGACACTGTCTTAGGCTGCGCCCCTCATGGAAACCTCCAGCCAGAGGTTATGAGTATTGTCTATATGGAAGAAGATGAGGGCCTTTTGGCAGTGTTTTGGTTTGAATTGTGGTCATTTGTGTGGCGGTGGAAGAGAGGACTGGGTCCGCCTGGGCTTGAACTCTGGTGTGATTCCCTTGGAGACTGAGTTCTGGAACTGAACTCAGAGAAGTATTGCCATGAATTGAGTTGGGATTTTCCGAGGCCACTCATGAGAGCCCCCCCTGGAAACTGAGATCGAAGCCCAGGGTGACTTTCCACAGAACACTGGGAATCTCAGCCAGGATATCACATGATTTTATTCTTAAAGACCTGGCAGCCATAGTTGAGAGTCAAAACACACATGGACCTCACATTGTACACCTCAGTGGGCCTGGTTTCATGTGACGTTTTGGCCACTCTTTGGGAAGCCTTGTTTGTTAGAGTTCTCCAGAGATTTCATTGAAATGATCTTTCTCACCATTTAATGGTTCCTGAATGAATGGAAACCCACAGTGCCTCCAACTTCATCCTTTAAAAACGGCTAGATAAATACCATGCAATCTTTGAAATTCCCATGACCAGGTGGCACTGGAGAACCTTTGGATGTCCTGTTGCTGATCATGAGTGTACCAGACAGGTGCCTTGATTGACGGGTTTCATGAAAATGATGAAGAACAGAGATGCCAGTATGGTGGGGCCTGCTGAGTAGTGGGCCTAGAGCAGTGGTGTGCAGGTGTGTGATAAAACATCTGTGGTGGGGCCATGTGGATCTGCGATGGGCTTCCAAATGGCTTGTGAATGACACGGTGCACCCAGCAGACCCTAATATGTAAAGGCATCTTGTTATATGAAGAGGTTTCAGAACAATGTTCAGAATCAGGTTGCTATGGTCAAGGGGCCACGCTCTGTAAGATAGAATCATGGTTGGTGCATTCTCCTAGGACCCTGACCCACCACACGTGACAGAACTCCCTCCAGCACTGTGTCCCAGTTAAACTCCTTGTATTTCGTGAAGCAAATACCAAACTCCTAGTGCAGCAGCAAGAAACACCACGAAAAGTGGAGGATGACCAAATGGCTTCAGAGTCCCCACGGGGAGACACTTAGCCCCCAATGCCCACAGTTTACCTACAAAGAGAGAATTCAGCACTTCTGCCTCATGTTCATTGGAAAATCTGAAACCATATCCTTCAGGTCACATAGATGAAGACCCAGCTTTGATGGTCTCACTACAAAAGAAGCTAAAGCTCCTGACAACAACATCTATTTCAAAAGCCCATTCTCAGAGGCAGTTTCTCAAGAAGTCTTTAGGCCAGAAGAGCTCCATGTTTGTGGAGTGTTTATCCTGTCCCTTACTTCTGGAAACTCCTCTACCACCTCCAAAGTTGTGAACTCCTGAGCATTTTTCATTCCACATATGTATTCAATGATTTTCTAACTCTTCTTCTCGAATTGCGTCTTACATGGGGCAAGGGTATTGTCAAGGCATTTTTCTGGATGATTGTGGGAAGATTTTGTGTAGAACATATTTGCGTACACCTTGGATTCATTTTCATATTTTCCATTCCAAAAACTGAATCCCTGACACTAACCCATACCCTACTAGACTCTGACTACGAATCATAATATGATAGAGAAAAATAACCCAAACAGAATAAAAATACTAGCAGTTCAGAGGAGGCATGAGGCGTAGTTGGACAGGCCTTTTGAATTATAAAGGGTACATGTTATGAATCTAGTCCAATGTAATAGATCTCCATGTGTTTTTAAACTTAACAAAAATGTGAATTCCTGTCTTCCTTTCTTTGCAGCCTATTCGGCACATGTCTTTTTACATGCACATATAGAATCCTACCTGGTTTCCCAGCTACATTCTTTTGAGGTGGCTGACTTGGCAGATACAATCTGTGAGAAGAAATCTCTCCTCCTAAATGCTGTTTGAACTGAAAATCAACCTATGGGTGAGCTTCCTACTTGAACAACATGATACATACATCCATGTTCAGTAAAATAAATATTTTTGGATCTTTAAATCATATATATTTCATGATCAATTTCAATTGGCATATATATTTTTACTCCTTAATGTCTCTGTGTTTGTGTTTGTATATATATATCTATGTATATATACACACACACACTCTCCAGATTTTTCAAAATATAAAATATATGTGTCTTATTTTACACTCCCTAAATTCATGTTCATGTATGTGGATTCATAATCAACATTTAACAATATTATTCTCAGAAATATTCATCCACCTGAAATACGTATTTGTTTCCTAGTACTGAAAACTAACTTCAGTGAATGGTGAATAGAAGTCCTAACATTTCTTCAGTAACTGACCCTGTTTAACATCAATGCAAGTAGACTCCTATGGGACATGATGTGTATTTGGACATTTATTTTTATTCAACACTGGTACATTACTATTTCTTCCGTTGATGCACATCATAGGATATATATTTCATCCTCATGTTCACAAATTTCTAGGCATTTGGTTCACTTTCCATCAAATCCTGCTTCAGAACACATGTATTCCTCCATGTTTCTTGACTGGTCTTTTCATGAGACTTCTTTCCAAGCATATTATTTTGGATTTCCATAATCACTTTGGAACCAAAACTCACACACCCCTCATGGTAAACCATCACCCTAATATTACCATTAGATGTATAACTGGTTGGAATGAATGATCCTGTATCAATATAAGATTTCCTATATATTTTCAGATATCAATTCAATCCATTATTTAAATTGGAACCAGTTATATTCTTTATTCACAGTGTGGTCTATTCATGCATTATCTCTATACTCATAGACCCTGGGTATACCTATTTGTACCCCCGAATGCTAATTTATACGTCTTCAATACATTGCTCCCAAAAATAGTTGAAGAAATACTCATGTCACCTGATCTACATATATATTTTATCACACTGATGTTCTGGACACAAAATGCAAAGGTCACACTTATGATTGTACCAAAGCCTAATTGGAAAGTTAGCATGGATTACTAAAACCATCCTTGTCCAGGTTGCCTAATGCTCTCAAATGTCAATCCTATTGGTGACTACACATTTGTTTCTGCCTTAGATTATATATTCAACCTCAACCCTGTTGAAAATATCAAAGCCTATCACTCACTTTATACTTTTTCTGATTTCCTAATGTCTATATTCATATCTGCTTTCCTACATATCTTCCCCAGTTCATCATTGTGACTGTCTCTTCACATGTGCTGACATTTACATTCACTCTCTAACAGACACCCTATTGCTAAAGAACTTTTGGTCCAAATATTATACCCACTCTTCTTCCTAAACCTACGGACTATCTTCCTAATCCTATCTACTATCCCTTTTTGACTGGATCTTCTCTTCTACATTCAATCATCCAAGGTACAAGGTCCTATGCCATTGTATATGGATTTGTCAGAGACATCTGTACCGAATGTAATTCAAAGCTAAGTATTTCAATCAAGGGCCCAATGTCCTTCTGGCCTTAAAATCTTACTTAGATTTCTGTTTTCATACATATATTTCACCTGTATATTATTATAAATATCACAGATTCCCAATACCATTCTTCATCCAGCAGAATGATTTCTAACCCAAATCAAACATGTTCTTAACCCCAAGCATTTACTTTTCCCTCAATCTAACTTTACAGAAGAGCAGGGACAGAGTTGGTCTTACAATACAGGAATGTAGGGGATCTTCCACCTGCTGAGAACCTCAAAGGTCCATGCAGAAATGATCCCTGGAGAAGATGTAGGCAGCCAGGAAGGACCTGAGAGAGCAGAAGTCATCTTCTGTGGCAAACAACCTGGTCAGGATGAAAAGATGTGTCTGAATGAGCCTCTCTCTTCTTAATGTAGACAAGATGGACCAAACCAGGCCTGTGTGGAGAGCTTTTCCTGGGTGCCTATGGTTGATATACCATTCTAACTTGTGAAAGTGTCACAGGAAGCAGGGGCAGCCTCCATCTCATGGGACCCTTGGAAGCAACAGTTAGGACAGAGTGGTTTCCAAGGCAGTGACCTCATTCAGTTCCTGAAGGAAGTGACCTCACCACACTTCCTTGGTGATGGAACTCTCTGAACTTGGGATCCAGGAAGCCAGGCACCCAGAGGCAGTCCCAGTGCCAGTCCCAGTGGGCTCACTTGTTTGGATTTACCAAGGACAGAGTCAGTCTTTCTTGGTACCTACAGATGTGAGGATGGCCAATTGCCAAGAAAGCTCTGAAGGGGGTCTTTCCTGAGAAAGCAGGTAGTGGCTCACCCCTGGCTCCTGATAACTTCACAGAATTGGCCAAGGAGTCCAGATCTGAGACAGGACAGGCCATTTCGGGGGAACATAGTATGGCCCACCAGTCAGAGGACCCTGCGGGTAGTCACAGACCTACTTGGGGAAAGGAGGTGGCTTTGTAGGTGTGGGTGTGAGTCTGTGGTTTGGTCTCATGTTCTGAGAAGAGCTAGGAAAGGCAGTTTGTTTGGTTTGGAGTGGACTGTTTCTAGCAAGTCTTTTGACAAGGCGAGTGTTGCTATGTCTGTGTATCGCACTGTGTCCGTGGTTGTAGACATTAGAAAAGAGAATGCATCAATGGATGTGTCCTGTCTAGTAGAAAGCTTCCAGCATTCATCCTGCCCAATTTATGAATGGACTGGGGCTTGCCTTATCCATGGGCAAATCCTACTATCTTCCTAAATTTCTGGTTTTTTCCTGAATTCTGGCCACTCTTAAGAATAGGCTCATGGTTTTGTGTCCAAGATATTTACCACTTCCAAGCTTGGTGACATTGCCATGTACTAGATAGCTGAAATGAATAGTGAGCATCTCAGAAAACTCAGATATCAGTGGGCCCATTAAGTTCTCAGTGGAGAAACCCTGCTTTGGGCCTTTTGCTTACCTATTGTTCTGTTTCCCTGGATGTCAGCAAGGTCTTTGCCTCAGGACACCCCTTTGTGAAGCCTGAAGAAAACAGTTTTCAAATGCAAACGAACGGGCATCACTTGTGGCTCTTTGCTTAATTGCTTTGCAAAGGGATGTGTCTGAATCAGCCTCTTGGCCCTGTGTAAGGCTGTGGCTTAGATTGTCAGCACCTGATGGATCTCAAGAAAGATCCCATATGTGCATCCATAGCCAATATGGCAAAAAAGCAGTCAATGTGGATGAAGTCTCTTGCCTTCCTCTGTAAGGTTCCTGTCCTCCATCAAGTGAGAATAGGGATCCTTTGGGTCAAATGAGTTTTTCAAAGCCCTGCAGAGGCTAGCCATTATGTGCTTGGGTTTTCTCATGACTCCAATTCACACAAAGAATCTATACCCCAAGATCAGCAGGCCTCCAAGCGGAGAAGCTGAGCAGTATTAAAGGCAGGCCTATTTGATTACTCCTGGTTCAAAGGAAGGGTGTCCAGGCCACCCTGACATTAGGCAAATGATGGGCAAGGGAGCTTATTGTGGTCACTGTCTTAGGCTGTGCCCCTCATGGAAACCTCCAGCCAGAGGTTATGAGTATTGTCTATATGGAAGAAGATGAGGGCCTTTTGGCAGTGTTTTGGTTTGAATTGTGGTCATTTGTGTGGCGGTGGAAGAGAGGACTGGGTCCGCCTGGGCTTGAACTCTGGTGTGATTCCCTTGGAGACTGAGTTCTGGAACTGAACTCAGAGAAGTATTGCCATGAATTGAGTTGGGATTTTCCGAGGCCACTCATGAGAGCCCCCCCTGGAAACTGAGATCGAAGCCCAGGGTGACTTTCCACAGAACACTGGGAATCTCAGCCAGGATATCACATGATTTTATTCTTAAAGACCTGGCAGCCATAGTTGAGAGTCAAAACACACATGGACCTCACATTGTACACCTCAGTGGGCCTGGTTTCATGTGACATTTTGGCCACTCTTTGGGAAGCCTTGTTTGTTAGAGTTCTCCAGAGATTTCATTGAAATGATCTTTCTCACCATTTAATGGTTCCTGAATGAATGGAAACCCACAGTGCCTCCAACTTCATCCTTTAAAAACGGCTAGATAAATACCATGCAATCTTTGAAATTCCCATGACCAGGTGGCACTGGAGAACCTTTGGATGTCCTGTTGCTGATCATGAGTGTACCAGACAGGTGCCTTGATTGACGGGTTTCATGAAAATGATGAAGAACAGAGATGCCAGTATGGTGGGGCCTGCTGAGTAGTGGGCCTAGAGCAGTGGTGTGCAGGTGTGTGATAAAACATCTGTGGTGGGGCCATGTGGATCTGCGATGGGCTTCCAAATGGCTTGTGACTGACATGGTGCACCCAGCAGACCCTTATATGTAAAGGCATCTTGTTATATGAAGAGGTTTCAGAACAATGTTCAGAATCAGGTTGCTATGGTCAAGGGGCCACGCTCTGTAAGATAGAATCATGGTTGGTGCATTCTCCTAGGACCCTGACCCACCACACGTGACAGAACTCCCTCCAGCACTGTGTCCCAGTTAAACTCCTTGTATTTCGTGAAGCAAATACCAAACTCCTAGTGCAGCAGCAAGAAACACCACGAAAAGTGGAGGATGACCAAATGGCTTCAGAGTCCCCACGGGGAGACACTTAGCCCCCAATGGCCACAGTTTACCTACAAAGAGAGAATTCAGCACTTCTGCCTCATGTTCATTGGAAAATCAGAAACCATATCCTCCAGGTCACATAGATGAAGACCCAGCTTTGATGGTCTCACTACAAAAGAAGCTAAAGCTCCTGACAACAACATATATTTCAAAAGCCCATTCTCAGAGGCAGTTTCTCAAGAAGTCTTTAGGCCAGCAGAGATCCATGTTTGTGGAGTGTTTCTCCTGTCCCTTTCTTCTGGAAACTCCTCTACCACCTCCAAAGTTGTGAACTCCTGAGCATTTTTCATTCCACATATGTATTCAATGATTTTCTAACTCTTCTTCTCGAATTGCGTCTTACATGGGGCAAGGGTATTGTCAAGGCATTTTTCTGGATGATTGTGGGAAGATTTTGTGGAGAACATATTTGCATAAACATTGGATTTATTTTCCTATTTTCCATTCCAAAAACTGAATCCCTGACACTAACCCATACCCTACTAGACTCTGACTAGGAATCATAATATGATAGAGAAAAATAACCCAAACAGAATAAAAATACTAGCAGTTCAGAGGAGGCATGAGGCGTAGTTGGACAGGCCTTTTGAATTATAAAGGGTACATGTTATGAATCTAGTCCAATGTAATAGATCTCCATGTGTTTTTAAACTTAACAAATATGTAAATTCTTGTCTCCCTTTCTTTGCAGCCTATTCGGCACATGTCTTTTTACATGCACATAAAGAATCCTACCTGGTTTCCCAGCTACATTCTTTTGAGGTGGCTGACTTGGCAGATACAATCTGTGAGAAGAAATCACTCCTCCTAAATGCTGTTTGAACTGAAAATCAACCTATTGTTGAGCTTCCTACTTCAACAACATGATACATACATCCATGATCAGTAAAATAAATATTTTTGGATCTTTAAATGATATATATTTCATGATGAATTTCAATTGGCATATATATTTTTACTTCTTAATGTCTCTGTGTTTGTGTTTGTGTATACATATCTATGTATATATACACACACACACTCTCCAGATTTTTCAAAATATAAAATATATGTGTCTTATTTTACACTCCCTAAATTCATGTTCATGTATGTGGATTTATAATCAACTTTTCACAAGATTATTCTCAGAAATATTCATCCACCTGAAATACGTATTTGTTTCCTAGTACTGAAAACTAACTTCAGTGAATGGTGAATAGAAATCCTAACATTTCTTCAGAAACTGACCCTATTTAACATCAATGCAAGTAGACTCCTATGGGACATGATGTGTATTTGGACATTTATTTTTATTCAACACTGGCACATTACTATTTCTTCAGTTGATGCACATCATAGGATATATATTTCATCCTCATGTTCACAAATTTCTAGGCATTTGGTTCACTTTCCATCAAATCCTGCTTCAGAACACATGAATTCCTCCATGTTTCTTGACTGGTGTTTTAATGAGACTTCTTTCCAAGCATATTCTTTTGGATTTCCATAATCACTTTGGAACCAAAACTCACACACCCCTCATGGTAAACCATCACCCTAAAATTACCATTAGATGTATAACTGGTTGGAATGAATGATCCTGTATCAATATAAGATTTCCTATATATTTTCACATATCAATTCAATCCATTATTTAAATTGGAACCAGTTATATTCTTTATTCACAGTGTGGTCTATTCATGCATTATCTCTATACTCATAGACCCTTGGTATACCTATTTGTACCCCCGAATGCTAATTTATAAGTCTTCAATACATTGCTCCCAAAAATAGTTGAAGAAATACTCATGTCACCTGATCTACATATATATTTTATCACAGTGATATTCTGGACACAAAATGCAAAGGTCACACTTATGATTGTACCAAAGCCTAATTGGAAAGTTAGCATGGATTACTAAAACCATCCTTGTCCAGGTTGCCTAATGCTCTCAAATGTCAATCCTATTGGTGACTACACATTTGTTTCTGCCTTAGATTATATATTCAACCTCAACCCTGTTGAAAATGTCAAATCCTATCACTCACTTTATAGTTTTCCTGATTTCCTAATGTCTATATTCATATCTGCTTTCCTACATATCTTCCCCAGTTCATCATTGTGACTGACTCTTCACATGTGCTGACATTTACATTCACTCTCTAACAGACACCCTATTGCTAAAGAACTTTTGGTCCAAATATTATACCCACTCTTCTTCCTAAACCTACTGACTATCTTCCTAATCCTACCTCCTATCCCTTTTTGACTGGATCTTCTCTTCTACATTCAATCATCCAAGGTACAAGGTCCTATGCCATTGTATATGGATTTGTCAGAGACATCTGTACAGAATGTAATTCAAAGCTAAGTATTTCAATCAAGGACCCAATGCCCTTCTGGCCTTCAAATCTTACTTAGATTTCTGTTTTCATACATATATTTCACCTCTATATTATTATACATATCACAGGTTCCCAATACCATTCTTCATCCAGCAGAATGATTTCTAACCCAAATCAAACATGTTCTTAACCCCAAGCATTTACTTTTCCCTCAATCTAACTTTACAGAAGAGCAGGGACAGAGTTGGTCTTACAATACAGGAATGTAGGGGATCTTCCACCTGCTGAGAACCTCAAAGGTCCATGCAGAAATGATCCCTGGAGAAGATGTAGGCAGCCAGGAAGGACCTGAGAGAGCAGAATTCATCTTCTGTGGCAAACAACCTGGTCAGGATGAAAAGATGTGTCTGAATGAGCCTCTCTCTTCTTAATGTAGACAAGATGGACCAAACCAGGCCTGTGTGGAGAGCTTTTCCTGGGTGCCTATGGTTGATATACCATTCTAACTTGTGAAAGTGTCACAAGAAGCAGGGGCAGCCTCCATCTCATGAGACCTTTGGAAGCAACAGTTAGGACAGAGTGGTTTCCAAGGCAGTGACCTCATTCAGTTCCTGAAGGAAGTGACCTCACCACACTTCCTTGGTGATGGAACTCTCTGAACTTGGGATCCAGGAAGCCAGGCACCCAGAGGCAGTTCCAGTGCCAGTCCCAGTGGGCTCACTTGTTTGGATTTACCAAGGACAGAGTCAGTCTTTCTTGGTACCTACAGATGTGCGGATGGCCAATTGCCAAGAAAGCTCTGAAGGGGGTCTTTCCTGAGAAAGCAGGTAGTCGCTCACCCCTGGCTCCTGATAACTTCACAGAATTGGCCAAGGAGTCCAGATCTGAGACAGGACAGGCCATTTCGGGGGAACATAGTATGGCCGACCTGTCAGAGGACACTGCGGGTAGTCACAGACCTACTTGGGGGAAGGAGGTTGCTTTGTGGGTGTGGGTGTGAGTCTGTGGTTTGGTCTCATGTTCTGAGAAGAGCTAGGAAAGGCGGTTTGTTTGGTTTGGAGTGGACTGTTTCTAGCAAGTCTTTTGACAAGGCGAGTGTTGCTATGTCTGTGTATCGCACTGTATCCGTGGTTGTAGACATTAGAAAAGAGAATGCATCAATGGATGTGTCCTGTCTAGTAGAAAGCTTCCAGCATTCATCCTGCCCAATTTATGAATGGACTGGGGCTTGCCTTATCCATGGGCAAAACCTACTATCTTCCTAAATTTCTGGTTTATTCCTGAATTCTGGCCACTCTTCAGAATAGGCTCATGGTTTTGTGTCCAAGATATGTACCACCTCCAAGCTTGGTGACATTGCCATGTACTAGATAGCTGAAATGAATAGTGAGCATCTCAGAAAACTCAGATATCAGTGGGCCCATTAAGTTCTCAGTGGAGAAACCCTGCTTTGGGCCTTTTGCTTACCTATTGTTCTGTTTCCCTGGATGTCAGCAAGGTCTTTGCCTCAGGACACCCCTTTGTGAAGCCTGAAGAAAACAGTTTTCAAATGCAAACGAACGGGCATCACTTGTGGCTCTTTGCTTAATTGCTTTGCAAAGGGATGTGTCTGAATCAGCCTCTTGGCCCTGTGTAAGGCTGTGGCTTAGATTGTCAGCACCTGATGGATCTCAACAAAGATCCCATATGTGCATCCATAGCCAATATGGCAAAAAAGCAGTCAATGTGGATGAAGTCTCTTGCCTTCCTCTGTAAGGTTCCTGTCCTCCATCAAGTGAGAATAGGGATCCTTTGGGTCAAATGAGTTTTTCAAAGCCCTGCAGAGGCTAGCCATTATGTGCTTGGGTTTTCTCATGACTCCAATTCACACAAAGAATCTATACCCCAAGATCAGCAGGCCTCCAAGTGGAGAACCTGAGAAGTATTAAAGGCAGGCCTATTTGATCACTCCTGGTTCAAAGGAAGGGTGTCCAGGCCACCCTGACATTAGGCAAATGATGGGCAAGGGAGCTTATTGTGGACACTGTCTTAGGCTGTGCCCCTCATGGAAACCTCCAGCCAGAGGTTATGAGTATTGTCTATATGGAAGAAGATGAGGGCCTTTTGGCAGTGTTTTGGTTTGAATTGTGGTCATTTGTGTGGCGGTGGAAGAGAGGATTGGGTCTGCCTGGGCTTGAACTCTGGTGTGATTCCCTTGGAGACTGAGTTCTGGAACTGAACTCAGAGAAGTATTGCCATGAATTGAGTTGGGATTTTCCGAGGCCACTCATGAGAGCCCCCCCTGGAAACTGAGATCGAAGCCCAGGGTGACTTTCCACAGAACACTGGGAATCTCAGCCAGGATATCACATGATTTTATTCTTAAAGACCTGGCAGCCATAGTTGAGAGTCAAAACACACATGGACCTCACATTGTACACCTCAGTGGGCCTGGTTTCATGTGACGTTTTGGCCACTCTTTGGGAAGCCTTGTTTGTTAGAGTTCTCCAGAGATTTCATTGAAATGATCTTTCTCACCATTTAATGGTTCCTGAATGAATGGAAACCCACAGTGCCTCCAACTTCATCCTTTAAAAACGGCTAGATAAATACCATGCAATCTTTGAAATTCCCATGACCAGGTGGCACTGGAGAACCTTTGGATGTCCTGTTGCTGATCATGAGTGTACCAGACAGGTGCCTTGATTGACGGGTTTCATGAAAATGATGAAGAACAGAGATGCCAGTATGGTGGGGCCTGCTGAGTAGTGGGCCTAGAGCAGTGGTGTGCAGGTGTGTGATAAAACATCTGTGGTGGGGCCATGTGGATCTGCGATGGGCTTCCAAATGGCTTGTGACTGACATGGTGCACCCAGCAGACCCTTATATGTAAAGGCATCTTGTTATATGAAGAGGTTTCAGAACAATGTTCAGAATCAGGTTGCTATGGTCAAGGGGCCACGCTCTGTAAGATAGAATCATGGTTGGTGCATTCTCCTAGGACCCTGACCCACCACACGTGACAGAACTCCCTCCAGCACTGTGTCCCAGTTAAACTCCTTGTATTTCGTGAAGCAAATACCAAACTCCTAGTGCAGCAGCAAGAAACACCACGAAAAGTGGAGGATGACCAAATGGCTTCAGAGTCCCCACGGGGAGACACTTAGCCCCCAATGGCCACAGTTTACCTACAAAGAGAGAATTCAGCACTTCTGCCTCATGTTCATTGGAAAATCAGAAACCATATCCTCCAGGTCACATAGATGAAGACCCAGCTTTGATGGTCTCACTACAAAAGAAGCTAAAGCTCCTGACAACAACATCTATTTCAAAAGCCCATTCTCAGAGGCAGTTTCTCAAGAAGTCTTTAGGCCAGCAGAGCTCCATGTTTGTGGAGTGTTTCTCCTGTCCCTTACTTCTGGAAACTCCTCTACCACCTCCAAAGTTGTGAACTCCTGAGCATTTTTCATTCCACATATGTATTCAATGATTTTCTAACTCTTCTTCTCGAATTGCGTCTTACATGGGGCAAGGGTATTGTCAAGGCATTTTTCTGGATGATTGTGGGAAGATTTTGTGGAGAACATATTTGCATAAACATTGGATTTATTTTCCTATTTTCCATTCCAAAAACTGAATCCCTGACACTAACCCATACCCTACTAGACTCTGACTAGGAATCATAATATGATAGAGAAAAATAACCCAAACAGAATGAAAATACTAGCAGTTCAGAGGAGGCATGAGGCGTAGTTGGACAGGCCTTTTGAATTATAAAGGGTACACGTTATGAATCTAGTCCAATGTAATAGATCTCCATGTGTTTTTAAACTTAACAAATATGTGAATTCCTGTCTCCCTTTCTTTGCAGCCTATTCGGCACATGTCTTTTTACATGCACATACAGAATCCTACCTGGTTTCCCAGCTACATTCTTTTGAGGTGGCTGACTTGGCAGATACAATCTGTGAGAAGAAATCACTCCTCCTAAATGCTGTTTGAACTGAAAATCAACCTATGGGTGAGCTTCCTACTTGAACAACATGATACATACATCCATGATCAGTAAAATAAATATTTTTGGATCTTTAAATGATATATATTTCATGATGAATTTCAATTGGCATATATATTTTTACTTCTTAATGTCTCTGTGTTTGTGTTTGTGTATATATATCTATGTATATATACACACACACACTCTCCAGATTTTTCAAAATATAAAATATATGTGTCTTATTTTACACTCCCTAAATTCATGTTCATGTATGTGCATTTATAATCAACTTTTCACAAGATTATTCTCAGAAATATTCATCCACCTGAAATACGTATTTGTTTCCTAGTACTGAAAACTAACTTCAGTGAATGGTGAATAGAAATCCTAACATTTCTTCAGAAACTGACCCTATTTAACATCAATGCAAGTAGACTCCTATGGGACATGATGTGTATTTGGACATTTATTTTTATTCAACACTGGCACATTACTATTTCTTCAGTTGATGCACATCATAGGATATATATTTCATCCTCATGTTCACAAATTTCTAGGCATTTGGTTCACTTTCCATCAAATCCTGCTTCAGAACACATGTATTCCTCCATGTTTCTTGACTGGTCTTTTCATGAGACTTCTTTCCAAGCATATTCTTTTGGATTTCCATAATCACTTTGGAACCAAAACTCACACACCCCTCATGGTAAACCATCACCCTAAAATTACCATTAGATGTATAACTGGTTGGAATGAATGATCCTGTATCAATATAAGATTTCCTATATATTTTCACATATCAATTCAATCCATTATTTAAATTGGAACCAGTTATATTCTTTATTCACAGTGTGGTCTATTCATGCATTATCTCTATACTCATAGACCCTTGGTATACCTATTTGTACCCCCGAATGCTAATTTATAAGTCTTCAATACATTGCTCCCAAAAATAGTTGAAGAAATACTCATGTCACCTGATCTACATATATATTTTATCACAGTGATATTCTGGACACAAAATGCAAAGGTCACACTTATGATTGTACCAAAGCCTAATTGGAAAGTTAGCATGGATTACTAAAACCATCCTTGTCCAGGTTGCCTAATGCTCTCAAATGTCAATCCTATTGGTGACTACACATTTGTTTCTGCCTTAGATTATATATTCAACCTCAACCCTGTTGAAAATGTCAAATCCTATCACTCACTTTATACTTTTCCTGATTTCCTAATGTCTATATTCATATCTGCTTTCCTACATATCTTCCCCAGTTCATCATTGTGACTGACTCTTCACATGTGCTGACATTTACATTCACTCTCTAACAGACACCCTATTGCAAAAGAACTTTTGGTCCAAATATTATACCCACTCTTCTTCCTAAACCTACTGACTATCTTCCTAATCCTACCTCCTATCCCTTTTTGACTGGATCTTCTCTTCTACATTCAATCATCCAAGGTACAAGGTCCTATGCCATTGTATATGGATTTGTCAGAGACATCTGTACAGAATGTAATTCAAAGCTAAGTATTTCAATCAAGGGCCCAATGCCCTTCTGGCCTTCAAATCTTACTTAGATTTCTGTTTTCATACATATATTTCACCTCTATATTATTATAAATATCACAGGTTCCCAATATCATTCTTCATCCAGCAGAATGATTTCTAACCCAAATCGAACATGTTCTTAACCCCAAGCATTTACTTTTACCTCAATCTAACTTTACAGAAGAGCAGGGACAGAGTTGGTCTTACAATACAGGAATGTAGGGGATCTTCCACCTGCTGAGAACCTCAAAGGTCCATGCAGAAATGATCCCTGGAGAAGATGTAGGCAGCCAGGAAGGACCTGAGAGAGCATTAGTCATCTTCTGTGGCAAACAACCTGGTCAGGATGAAAAGATGTGTCTGATTGAGCCTCTCTCTTCTTAATGTAGACAAGATAGACCAAACCAGGCCTGTGTGGAGAGCTTTTCCTGGGTGCCTATGGTTGATATACCATTCTAACTTGTGAAAGTGTCACAGGAAGCAGGGGCAGCCTCCATCTCATGGGACCCTTGGAAGCAACAGTTAGGACAGAGTGGTTTCCAAGGCAGTGACCTCAGTCACTTCCTGAAAAAGTGACCGCACCACACTTCCTTGGTGATGGAACTCTCTGAACTTGGGATCCAGGAAGCCAGGCACCCAGAGGCAGTCCCAGTGCCAGTCCCAGTGGGCTCACTTGTTTGGATTTACCAAGGACAGAGTCAGTCTTTCTTGGTACCTACAGATGTGAGGATGGCCAATTGCCAAGAAAGCTCTGAAGGGGGTCTTTCCTGAGAAAGCAGGTAGTGGCTCACCCCTGGCTCCTGATAACTTCACAGAATTGGCCAAGGAGTCCAGATCTGAGACAGGACAGGCCATTTCGGGGGAAACATAGTA